>NC_056733.1:178969910-179269910 GCF_019279795.1 Protopterus annectens
GGAGTAACGCCAGGCATAATGTCACAGTGGAGAAGTTGATTGGCTAAGTTGGTGACAAAGTTTCAGTTTCAGTCGGTGACAAGAAACCGAGTTTAGGAAATGAGAGAATGCCCCTTTAATGAGTCTTGTTGATTTTATGGAGCCTTGTAGTAGATAAGAGAGTGAGGGTTATGGAAGATAATGAGCATATACTTTACTTGGGAGATGCAAGCTGATTTGAAGTGACAGTGTTTAGTAAGGCATCTTGTAGAAATGTTTTTGAAAGTATGCAGTTAAGTTTTTTCATGTTGATACAGTCATGCTGCAGCCAAGTTTACTGATCATTAAGCCCCAACATTAGAGTATAGATTCACAGAAAAGGGGTAGCATCAAACTGGGTGAAGCTCAAATAATTTGAGCCTACACAGTTATGAGCAGAGTAAACAAGAATGCTTTAACTCCTTGGGTGACAATCAAGCTCCCATGCATAAACGTAGACACTGGTTTAAATTCTGTTCTCTTTTGCTGATGCAGCTTTGTGTATTACCTTTCATGGTGCTGCATTGTTACTGCACATATCAGTATTTAGTGATTTTGTGAAACAGGATGTTTGAACGTGGGATTCAACATTTACTAATCCAAGTATGGCATTTTTACAGAGAACTTTTGAACTGTATATATACACACATAAAAAATAAATATATATATTTACACACTATAAGTCACCTAGTAATGCTTTAAACAGCATAAAGAGTTCACAGACTCTCTATAGAGATTAGCTCTGGAACTGTTGGTAAGCTTAGTGTATTTCTACACTTGATTGGCCAGAAGGGACATAATTGAGTTATACCTTTTTCATTTTGAAGCAAATATTTATATACAATCAGTATGTAAAAGAATTAATCAAATTATGCTCCCATTTCAGTATATGGTGATTCATTGTGTACCTATGTAAAATGACTAGAGCAATTGAAGCTGTATGATTGGGGCAACCTTGCACATTGGAAGCTGTGATTGGCCAAAGTACTTACAGAGCATTTCTTCTTATGCTTCATTATATTGTATTCCATTGGGTGTTAATCTAAGCTTGTTTACTGTTAGGACATTACAATGATTGGAGGGTTTAGCTCTCAAAGTGATCTGATTGGCTATAGAAAAGTATTTATATTTTTACCCAGCGTTCAGGAAATACGATCTAATGAAGGCTTGAGAAGTCTAAAGCACTTATCGTTGCTGGGAGTTTTGAGTGTTTCTGCATGAGTTCCTGTTGAAGCTGCAGTGGTGCAGCAGTAGCATTGTCGCCTCACAGCAAGAGGTTCTCCCGTTCGATTCTCAGCTGGAGCGCCTTCTGTGTGGAGTCTGCATGTCCTCCCCGTGGTCGAGTGGCCGTCGAAAGACATGCGTGAATGGGCGTGCCTTAGTTGAAGGTTAGGCGTTGAGCTGGCACCTCAGCACCGTGAAAATCTACTACCAATCATGAGCGAACCAGAGTTCCGCTGTGGCGACCCCTAACTGGGAAAAGCCAAAAGAAGAATAACATATATATATATATATATATATATATATATATATATATATATATATATATATATGTGTGTGTGTGTGTGTGTGTGTGTGTGTGTGCGCATGCATATTTATGCATGTAAGATATCTGTAAATATCCAAGTGTGTGAGTATATAGTAAATGTATATCTGCTTTAGTGATTTTGTGAAACTGGATGTTTGAGTGTGGGATTCAA
Source organism: Protopterus annectens (assembly GCF_019279795.1). NCBI lineage: Eukaryota > Metazoa > Chordata > Ceratodontiformes > Protopteridae > Protopterus > Protopterus annectens. The sequence continues at coordinate 178,971,629 of NC_056733.1, forward strand.
CATTTACTAATCCAAGCTATGGCATTTTTATAGAGAACTTTTGAACTCTATATACACACATAAAAAAATCATATATATATATATATATATATATATATATATATATATATATATATATGTTTGCACACTATATATATCTACACACACACACACACATATATATATATATATATATATATATACACATACGTGTGTGTGTGCATATTTATGCATGTAACCTATCTGTAAATGTGTTTGAGTATATATTAAATGTGTATCTGTGTACACATTTATGTATATAAGCTTATCTGTAGATTTATGTGTGCGCACGCATGCTTGTGTTTATAGAGAGTGTGTGAAATTGCTTAAGGTTGCTTAAAGTTCAGGGTGTTGCTATCACTTGAGAGTGACTGTTTTGTTCCATGTAGCTGTTATAACCCACTGAGCAACAGAATAACCTATTCTTAAAGGTCTGAATATGTGCTCTGAAACTGTAAATATCTTCTTTCACCCAGAAAGATTATGCAGAGTATGTGATTTTATGTCAGCAAAAGACAGTGGTGCAGGTGTTAGCATTGCTTCCTCACAATAATTTCTTCTCTGTTCTGTTCCTAACCACAGAATATCCTTTGAGGAGTCTCCATGTTACTCTTTTCTTGTACGTTTTCACATTGATCTCTAATTTCCTCTCACATCTAAAAATATGCAGATTGATGAATTAATGCTCTAAATTGCCTAGCCAGTATTGTGTTTGCTTCCTGCAATGAACTGATGCCCCTCCATTCAATACTGATTTTCTGCCCATTAGCAGTTACTTGTCCTACTGGCTCTGTTATAATCCTAAATAGGATAAAATCAGTACTGGAAATTGTATTAATGAATTTATGCCTCAAAATGTAAAATAACAGCTGCTTGATGTGATGTAGTTGGTTGAGCTGCATGTGGGGATAGTACCCACAGGGGATGCTAGTGGTGACTTTTTTCCTGTAGCTGACTCCAAGCTGCACATTGTTCCATATCAAGGAGTGCTTATGCTGCTGAGAAAATGTGTCTTGTGCAACAAGGCCTTGATTTCCATAATTGCTGTGAATTGTGTACTACTTTCTGGCAGAAGTTGGTGGATTTTCTGAGCAATAAGGATGCTCCTAGTGCATTCAGCTGACTGCGGTGGTGGTGCTGCGGCAGCGTTGTCACCTCATAGTAAGATGTTGTCCTGTTCGATTCTTAGCTAGAGCGTCTTCTGTGTGGAGACATGCGTGAATGGGCGTACCTTCGTTGAAGGTTGTGCATCAGAGCTGGCAACTCAGCACGTAAAAATCTACTGCCAATCATTAGCAGACCAGAGTTCCACTGTGGCGACACCTAACCGGGAAAAGCCGAAAGACACAACAACAGCAACTAGTGCATTCAGCTGGTGGGTAGTAAAATAGCTTCTGTTTTCTGTAAATGAAATCCGTAAGACAAAGACTCTTCACACATGATAACAGACAAATGTTCTTATCTGCCCATGATTAAATTCCTGAATATGCAGCTTTTAGTCTGAACAATTCCCACTATCAACTGTGAACAGAAAGGGTTTCTGATGTGTTGTGCAACACAGAGGGGTGTGCTTTATAGGAAATGCATTTTGAAGTGTTGAGTTCTTATAATCATTAAGATGGACTGTCTGTATGAGTATGCAGGAAAAATGTCTGAGACTTGCTTGTGATTTCACCTCGTTTCTGTATGTGATGCAAAACTGCATGCAGTGGAGTGGAACTTCTGTCTCAATGTTAACATCTAAAAGATGTGGCAGAGACAAAACAGACCAAGAAAATGTGGATGGCTTCTAAGCACCCAACCCTCCTTTTTTTAACTTTCTTGCTTTAAAAAAAGTGAAAGAAAGTAGCCGATTGCAAAAGAACTCCTGAGTTCTTTTTCCCCCCAGCTTTCTGAGTAAGCAAACCATGTATATGGAATGTACATGAAAAAGAAGTTATGTACTCACCATAACGTTCCATCTGAGTAGGTAAACTTCATTTGTCAGCAACCTGTGGGTATCAGATCCAAATCGGATCCGAGCCGGCAGCTTCAAACAGCTAAAATCCGAGCTCCAAGCTCCTCCCCTTACCCATAATCCCCTGCCATCCCTCTCTGACCTCTGATCGAGTTTGCTATGGTAACACAGAACATTACAAAACAAAGGATCACCTGCACATCCTAACCTGGTGTTAAACGGAGAAAAAGGACAAGGAATCCTTCTAGGACGCACTATAGGTTAGGGGGATGGAGGGGAGGGTGGTTGCTGACAAATGAAGTTTACCTACTCAGATGGAACGTTATGGTGAGTACATAACTTCTTTATCTGAAGTAGTTAACTTCATTTGTTCATCAACCTGTGGGACAGAGTCCCCATCTACCGAAACTTGGGAGGTCCTCATGGAAGGATATTCCGGAGCACTGCAGAGCCGAAGGATGCTCTCCTTCTGGAAATTATATCCAACTTGTAATGGTTAATGAAAGTATGGGATGAAGCCCAAGTGGCTGCTGAACACATGTCATCCAAGGACACTCTGGAGCAAAAGGCAGCAGAAGTAGAAATCGATCGGGTAGAATGAGCGTGGACTCCAGGTTCAGGCCGACCAGAACTCTTATATGCAAGAAGTATACATTGGGAAATCCATCTGGACAATGTAACTTTTGATACTGGTTTGTCCAAAGATGATCTAGCAAAGGATACAAAGAGTTGCTCAGATTTCCTATGTTCACCGGTCCTGTGCAAGTAGAATCTCAATTGCCTGTGTATGCCCAGAGAATGTAGTTTGTATTCACCCCTGTTTTGATCATTTGGAAAGAAAACTGGTAAATTAATAAATTGATTGATAATGGGCTCAGAAGCAACTTTGTGTAGAAAGGAGGGATTGGTCCTGAGTGAAACTCTATCTTTATGGAAGACCAAGTATGGAGGTTTGGCTCAAAGGGCTTGAAGCTCCGAAACCCTTCTAGCCAAAGTGATAGCAATGAGAAAGGCCGTCTTCCAAGCTAAATATTTTAGATCCACCAAAGCTGTGGATTCAAATGGAGGGGCCGTCAAAGAGTGGAGAACAATGGTTAAATCCCATGGAGGGACTGTGTCTTTAACAGGAGGCCTTAAGAGGAAAGTGCCTTTTAAGAAAGTCTTACATAATTTGGAGGAGGCTAAGGAACCGAGATCACTTCCCACATGATAATGGGAAATCGCAGCTAATTGGACTTTGACCGTGGAAGAGCTAGCACCTTGGTCGAATAAAGTCGACAAAAATTCTAACACTGCTGGTATCGGAGCTGTAAGGGGATCCAACTTTCTATGCTCCGCCCAGATTGTAAAGCGTTTCCATTTGTTGTTATAAACCTTTCTCATAGAAGGTTTATGAGCGGCTACTAAAATAGCCTTAACAGGGGACGAAATACCGGGAGTCCTAGCTATTACTGGAACTGGATCAACCAAGCTGTGAGCTTGAGGTTGTCCAGATTCGGGGTTGATAATCCTAGTGGGTGAGAGATCAGATCCGGGGTGAGATCTAGAATCCATGGAGGATTCACTAGATGAGACCATAGGCATGGGAACCACATTTGACGAGGCCAGAATGGGGCTATGAGAATCACTCTGCTCCCCAACCGACGGGCTTTCTGCAAGAATTTTAGCATTAGGGGAAGAGGGGGATAAACATAAAGTAGACCAGATGGCCAAACATGCACCAGAGCGTCTCTGGGGGATTCCCCTGGTGAGGGAATTAAAGCGAAGTAGTCGCTACACTTTGCGTTCGAAGGAGACGTGAAGAGATCGCAGCAAGGTTGACCCCACTTGAGGAAGATTTGCTTTGCTATTCTGGGGTTCAGAGACCACTTGTATGGTAAGAGGATGGTTCGACTCAGCCTGTCTGCCAAAATGTTCAACCGACCCAGAATGTGCGTCGCTATGAGAAAGCGGTTGGTGGAGCTCGCCCATTCCCAAACTCTCATGGCCTCTCAACAAAGTCGGTAGGATCTGGTTCCCCCCTGTTTGTTGATATACCAGACCACTAACATGTTGCCTGTCTGAATTGCAAATGTTCCTAAGGGAAGAAGGGCCTGGAGTGCTTGCAACGCCAAAAGCACTGCTCTCATCTCTAGGACATTGATATGCAACAAGGTCTCTGAATGAGTCTGCGTGCCTTGGACAGTTCTGCCCATACAGTGCCCCCCCCCCCACCCTAGGCGAGAAGCATCCGTGGTCAATGTGGCTAGAGGTGAGATATAGAAAAGGGGCGCCCTTTCTGGAGGTCCAGGGACTGGATCCACCAGAGCAGGGATTTCCTGCAAACCCTGCTGAGGGGAATGGGTGAACTCAGTGGATGTTGCAGGATGGACCATTGTACCTACAAGGTCCATTGTAGTATCCTCATGTTCAAGCGCGCTAAAGGTAGCAGATTGATTGTTGCCGCCATGGAACCTAGAGACCTCAGAACCAATTCCGCTGGAGGAGCCGAGGATTGTAGAAGGGCCAGTATGTGGAGCTTCAGTGTTTGAAGCCAGTCCGGAGTTAAGAAGACTTTCAATAGGTTTGTGTCTAACCTGGCTCCTATGAAGTCTAAGATCTGGGTTGGTTGAAGGGAAGATTTCTTGAGGTTGATTGTGATTCCCAGCCAGGAGGCCAAGTGGAGGAAGCAATTTCTGGCTGAACATAGTAGATGCCTGTTGGGGGCAGTCAGGAGCCAGTCGTCCAGGTACGGGAAGACCTGTATTCCCTGGAGTCTTAGGTGGGCCACTACCACTGCCAAAACTTTGGTGAACACCCTGGGGGCTGTGGTGAGACCAAAGGGAAGGGCCCTGAACTGGTAGTGGCTGGCTCCTAGCCGGAAGCGGAGAAACCTTCTGGATCATCTGTCCATCAAGATGTGGTAGTACACATCCTTGAGGTCTATCGAGCACATCCAGTCGTTCTCCTGTAAGAATGGGAGAATGGATTGAATGGTGACTATCCGGAACTTCTCTTTGGCCACTGACAGGTTTAGAAAGGACAGGTCGAGGATTGGCCTTAAGTCCCCCGTCTTTTTTGGCACCAGAAAGAACCTGGAGTAGAAGCCCGATCCGGATTGGTCTCTGGGGATGCGCTGGATCGCTCTTTTTTCTAGCAGCTGCTTTATTTCTGTGGCTGCTGCCTCCCTTTGATTGGGTGGAACATCGGGGAGGCTCCGGGGTCTGGGAGGGAGATTCAGAAAGGAGATTTTGTAACCTCTGGATATGATTCGAAGCACCCAGCGATCTGTTGTAATGGACTCCCAAACTGCTAGGTGCCTCGAGAAGTGCCCCCCGACTGCCTCCAGAGCGGAACAGTCGGGTAACCCTTCAGGGCTGCTCTGCGGGCCTATCAGAAAAGGGTTCTCTTGACCCGAAATTCTTTGGTCCCCCTCTGCCTCTGGGCCAGCATACACCCTGTCCTCCTCTGCCTCTGAAGGATGAGGGGTCCGGAACGAAACGGGACTGTTGAGACTTTCGGAACCACATCTTCTTTTGTCCCCTTTGGTTCCTGAAGAAGGAACTCTGGGGAGCTGAGAAGCGGACTCCGATGGCAGACGTCTTCACGTTTTTCTCGCTCTGGACTAGCTTGTCGCGGACGGTCTTGCCAAAAAGCGAAGAAATGTCAAACAGGGCATTTGCGAAGGACGCCTTGAAGGGTTCTGCAAAATCGCAGAGGCGGAGCCAAGCATGTCATCGTAAAACAATGCCCGCTCCACTAGCTCTAGTGGCTCCTTCCATAGCATGGGAGAGGTGCTGCATAGAAGTGTTCGAAATGGACTTGAGAGTGGCCATTCGAGCTGAGAATACCTTCTTATCCTCGGCCGACATGGACTATGGGGGCGACCCGGCGTATTCCTTGATGAGATCCCGCTGGAGTCGTATGACGTGTGCCATATAGTTCAGCGACCTTACAGGGAAGGTAGCTGAAGCGAACATCCACTTCCCCAGGCGGTCCATCGTCCGAGACTCCTTGTCAGGAGGATGGACCGAGGAACTCTCCTGGGCTAGTTCCTTCTTGGTGGCGGCCGCCACCAACATGGCATCTACTAGAGCACCCTTGCTCCATACCGTCCTATCAGTGGGGGGACTGAGAATTTTATCCGGTCTCTTTGGTATGGGATCCACAGTGTCCGGTTCCTTCCATGCCCTGGGAGTAATCAGATCTACCAGGGGATCGGCAGGAGGGGACACCCAAGAGGTAGATGGGCCTGCGTCAAATGCCTCCAGAAACACAGACTCATCCGAGGAAGTTTTTTGGGCTGACCACCCCCCTCTAATTCGAAGCATTTCCATAATGTCTCCGAAGGAGGCATCCTCGGGGGGTGACCTTGGGAAACCTTCCTCTTCCTCTAAGTCTGTGTCCTCTGTCAAGGACTCAGGTGAGTCCAGGTGCCTCCTCCTCACTTCCATTTGTGAGGGACCTCCTCGGGGTGGCTGTCCGAAGAGGCCTCACCAACCACATCTTGTTCCTCTAAGGGAACCATCTGGGACATAGACGCAGGCTGTCCCTGGGGCCGGGTGATGGAAGGTAGGCCCGTCTGAGAGAGAGTGCAGGGTGGAACTGTAGTAGGTGCCTGGGGCCTCAAATCCGTCGACAATACCCTCTCTACAACATCGAACGCCGAAGGAGAACTGCTCTCTCTTGGATCCGAGAGCAGTCCCCTCAGATCCGATGTGTGGATTGGAGCCGCCGCCAAAGCAATTGGATCCGAAGGGCCAGTATGCTCTGACTGAGACAGAGCCGAAGACACACTGACACCTCCGGATCCGAAGCTCAGCTCTCAGCTCCGAGAGCTCGGATCCGAGAAGGGACCCGACAAACTCGAGGGTGCGGTCGGAGCCGAAGTACGAGGTACTATCGGCGCCAAACCTCCCCCGGCTCCTATGCAACCCGGATCCGAAGGCTCCGAAACCCGGAAGTGGGTCAGAGAAGGAGCATTCGGGGTGAAAAAGGGGGTTGAGCTCCCCCCCGGAGGGGGGGAGGCAGGAGCACTCTCATCTGCAGCTGGGCCTGGAGGAACATACGCATCATCCAGTCCATATCTGCATTGGACAAGCTTTGGGTGGACCTAGAAGAGGCCACCGAGGCGGGCCAGGAGTGCCGCCTCGATGACCTCGAAGGTGACTGTCTGCTTCTCCAGCACCGGGGAGAAACGAGGTGAATGGAGCCAGGAAGGAGAAAGCCCAGAAGCCCTGGGAGAGGCTGTTTGTTTAGCCGGTGGAGCCGAGGAGGAAGACTTGTCCCACCGCTTGTGATGTCTCTCTTTTTTCCTCTTCTGCCTAGCTTCTCTGTCCTCCTGGCCTAAGGTGGAAGGATGAGTCCCGGCCAGGGGAGCAGGGATGGAAGGAGGCACTGCCGCGGCCACGGCAGGTGCCACGGAGGGAGAGGAGGACAAAGCCGAATCCGGGGGCAAAAGTCCCGCCAGAATCAACTTCGACCTCCTGTCTTTTAGGGCCCTGGAGTTGAAGGCTGCACAAATAGTGCAGCCTGAGGAGAGGTGGTCAACCCCAAGGCAGATAACACACTGAGTGTGGCCATCCACTGGGGATAGCTTATGGCCACGCCCAGTGCATTTAGAGAAAAAGGTTTTTGGGGTCTCAGACATAGTCCGACTAAAAAACACAAGGCCCAACACACACACCTTCACACACACGGGGAGGAAATTAAACTACACTAAAAATAACAAGATAACAATTTTATAACTAAAAAGTGTTAAACTAGGGAGCAACGCACACAGTAATTTTAGCTACAAGAAAAAAAAGGGGTAGATAAAAGGATTTTTCTCACTAAACGAGTAACTCCCACGCCTGGAACTCGTTCAAAGCTGCTGATTCAGCCGTGGCAAACGAGATCTGAGGTCAGAGAGGGATGGCAGGGGATTATGGGTAAGGGGAAGAGCTTGGAGCTCGGATCTTAGCTGTTTGAAGCTGCCGGCTCGGATCCGATATGGATCCGATACCCACAGGTTGATGAACAAATGAAGTTAACTACTTCAGATATGATGTTTTTAGCAGCTCACCTTCCAGTTCATTCTGTTTTAGTTGACTGTGCCTTTGCATATTCCCCCCCCCCCCCAGTTCCTTTTGTGAGTGCCATGGGCAGAGATGTTAGAGACACTGACACATCTGTGGACAGTGGCTCAGTAATTGAAGTTTATTAATTTGGCTAGTTAAAATATCCTGCCTTCTTATAATATTTATTCCCAGGAACTCTGTACAGAGCACTTAAAATGGCTGACCTGGTAAAAAATTAAACTTGTATGCTCTGCATACTGTTGTTATCTGTGAACACATCATATTGTTGTCATTGGCTTATGATGATTCACTTTTGACCCAGGCAATAGCTGTTGAGCTGGCAGAATGCCATGTATTGTAGCTGAAGTTCTAAGATAATGCTTTGACAAGCCTTACCAGCTTTACACAGCAAGTGTGCAGTTCTTTTTAGCTCCGTCACTACTCTGCTAACTCCATGGTGATGACTTGTCAAGGAAATCCTTGGTCTGTTGGAGAAATTAAGTTAACTGGTGTTGCACAGTCCTCTGAGACATTACTCCCCTCTGGCCTGCAGCTGTCAAACTTTATAAGCATTGGTGTTTTTACTTTATGCCCTAACCATCCCAGTACATGAATGCAGTAGCACAAGTACTGCAAATACACATGGAACTGCAAAAATCAGCCGAGTTGGATGTGCGTGCACAATGTGAGGAAGCTATGAGATACAGAAAGACAAGTGGCTTGGGACAGGGTGATGTACAAGATACATGCCAGCTGCCAACCAGCCCAGAGGAACATTACTTCCCCTTGAGTTTTAAATTTGTTAGAAAAGTAAATTGCCTCATACTTTTCAGCTTGTATGAGGTGCACTGATATAATGGACACCACAACATTCAGAGGCATAGCAAGAGCAGTGCCCCTGGTGGTAGGTGTTACCAGGTGGATTCAACAGATACCGTTGGTGGAGAAGTGTTACTACTGGCAGCCAGAAATAAATGAGAGTACTGTATTTGCATTCACAGCAGAAGTGTTGAACATTTTGTGTGTGGTTCTTTAACTGTAGTAAGCCATTTATTACAGCTGTAGCAAGCAGTTAACCACAGTTTCAGAGCAGAATATTTAACAGGCAGTTTGTTCAAGTAGCACCTTTAAAACTCAAAGAGAAGGGCAAATAGTAGGTGTGATAAGAATGTTGGTACACAGATGTCTTCTAAAGAAAGACTAAGAAGGTAATCTGTGTAGAGTATGTAAACCTGAAAAAATATAATTGAAACAGCTACAGAGAGAACAAAAAGGTCAGGTCAACTTTCCAGTAAGTGCAACATCAAACAGCTTTTTCACATTGATGTTTCCATACTCTTCATGAAGTGAATGAAGCCACACCCACCTTTGGTGGACTAATGAAATCAACCAACTAGTCCTGTAAGTCTGACACCCACTCCAGGAAAGACTGTTACATGGCAAACCACTGTGCCATCACATTCCCCCGTTAGCTGCCACTACCACCACATGCTCCAGTTCCAGCTGAGCTAGGGATGGTGACTGAAGAAACTGCCTGCCTGTGATGTGTCACTCTCCCCCCAGCAAGGCACTCTCACCCTGCTCACCCACCTCACCCTCGGACAGGATAGCAGAAGTTGGTGGCAGCGGATCTTTCTTTGATTCAGATGGACTGTCACAACTTGCAGAAAGGATACCCAAAGGGAAGGGTGTTATTAATAGTGAGGAATCATAGCTGGTACATAGTGCAGATATGGAAATAGAATGCAAGAAGTCTTTGTTTCTTCTTGCAACAGCTGACAGCATTTTCCTGTCACTCTGCCTTTACAAGACAAAAGTAATATGCAGGCTATCACTTATTACATAAAAGTATGACTGAGAGATATACTAAGGTGCAAAGCTGCAGGTCTACATATATTTGTAGTCAAGAAGAAGCCTGAGATGCTGCCCATGGCCCTAGACATGTACTGCAGTGTCATGTGTATGTGCTGTGAAACAGAAGCAGGACATGGCACCCACAGATAAGACAGAAATCTGCACTACTGTATGCATGGAGCAGAAGCAGCTGTACTGCCACATGTAAGTACAATAAGGCAGATGCATGATGTGGTGCCCACATCCCACAGTATTGCTATGTACTCACCCTCACAAAACAGCACAATGCCTCAACGATACAGCTGCCAACAGAAGCACACACAACATACATGCAGTCACCCACAGCAGCAAAGTTTGTAAATCCTGAGTCTGTCAGAGTAAAAAAAAATTATTAGGAACAGAGCTGTAAGGGACATAGAAACAGTTCATCAGCTGCAGTTTGACACACTAGAAATAGCAAACACTTTCTATACCATTTGGGACATTCTTCCCTTACCTTTGCTTCCCATGCCCAGAGATCTTCAGGGCAGTAGAACCACAGGTCCTCATAGAATTGACCTGTGTAATGTCCCAACAGCCACTCTCTGCACATGCTTTATAAGAGAAGTAGCATTGTTTTGCTTTCTTAACACACCAGGCAGGAGCTTCCTATGGGTCAGTATAATTGGCAGCCATCACTTTGAATCTACAGTAGTATAAAATAACAGTCAGAAAACTGAGACTTACAATAAACTTCAAATCACTTTTATTAATTCACCCGAGTGCCTTTGCATAGCACAAGGCAAGAACATGCATAGACTGTATCTGTGAGTGGGTATCCATGGCATGTTTGTGAGGAGCAGCAGAACATGTGTATTCCTTATGTTGCTGATACACTGCTGTGAAACCTAACAATTCAAAAATAATGGCATAGTCTGTCATTTACTTCCCAGTGCAGCCTCACAGATGATAAGTCATTTTGCCATCCCTATATGTAGAACATGATGGACTGGGTATTGTACTGAGAGGAGTGTCCACATGCTGTGTACCTGACATGGAGAGTAATAGTCATCCAGTGTATGCTATACAGTGACCTCGCCCAGACTGAGATTGGAGAGCACAAACTAACTACTGATAGGTATATTATGTGCTTAGATTATTAGGACTTCCAGTATGGTTTGTAGGGGTGGGCACAGTCACTTTATTTCATATATTGTGTCTTTAGAAGACAGACCATTGCTAAGGTAACATCTGTAGAGGCTAGGCCAGAACAACAGGATGAAGTCAGTCTTCATGCAGGGTCTGACAGTGATGCCAGTACACAAATTTACAGACAGTCTTAGGACATGCTGATACTGTCCATATTCCTCCTGGGTGGTTCTGCAACCATTACTGGGCTGACAGTGTGATCTCCTCCAGACTTACTGCCCTAGAGAGCACATATTAGAGCCTCATCATTTCTGTCAAGGGGCATGCCCTTTGACTGACAGCAGTGCCACTGCCACCTACAGGCCTGCAGTGACAGATCAGTGTAGTGCATGTGATGTGGATACAGACTGTATGGCAGAACTATCAGTGATTGGTTCAAGGTGGTAGCATATGTCACATCTGGTCCTAGACATGCAGTCTTCTCTCATCTTCAGTGAACAGATGTATAAGCTATAATCTGGACACAGTCTACAGCTTCCCATGGCTAGTGTGGTGCTTGGCCTCTAGGAAAATGTTGCCCACAACTCCCAATGTCTCCAGGAGACAGTGGAGTCCAGCGATCATGCCATGAATGGATTGCTGTGGTCTCTAGTGGCATACTCTGTATTTGTGACCACCTCGATACAGCTATTAGCTAGTGCCATTATAGGTTTACTATCAAAATACTGACGTTCATAACAATGAACGGTTGATATTCCAAAAATGACATCATGCTGCCTGAATACTAATTAGGTTAAAATGTGGAATCTGTTGATCGAATTCAAGAGATTCCACATTTATGTTGAAAATCGACTGTGATGGCAGTGTAGGTGCAAACATAAGTTAAACACCTACACTGTCATTCACGTTTTAGCCCCCTGCAAATTAAATATTCTAACTCTGAAATTGCACTACAGTGAGGAAAGGGATACATTTCCCAATCTGCACTGTACCGTGACTCTACTCATAATGTTAAGTTCATATTAGCGAATGCGCACTTGCATTCTCTGATATATACTCTGTCTCCTAACATTCGCAACATGGAAGTCGACTAACGTTCGACTTTCCATGTTCGCTGAACCAATGTTCAACCTTTTGGTAGTAAACCACCATTATATGCTCCCAAGTCCCAGTGTTGCCCTTAGCTGGCAGAGTTTGCATACCCATGCTGGCTACATAGGGAATACATTCTCTTCCTGCCACAGAGTATCACCATACTCCACCCCATGCTGTGAGCAGACACACTACAGAGCTGCCTGGCCTTGGATGCCTTATCCCCACCCCCCCCCACACACACAGACCTCTTCTGCCAGTTTCATCATGTCTTTGTTGTGGAGGCCCACTAAGCCGTCTATGTCCAGCCATTGCAGGAGTCCCACTGCAGAGGCACACAGTGCCCTCTCATGACCTATTTCAGTAGCAATGCTACACAGGCCTGTAGTGGCACTATCAGTCACCACAGGAGGTCACCTGTGACACTGATGATCTCCCTCACTGTGACCAACATCTCCCCTTCCATTGACCAGTAACCGCATACCTGCTGGTTGTGTAGTAAGCCATGTGTCTATGTCCCTAGGGATATGTGCAAGTGATGACAATTGTGACCAACACCACCATATTTTTTGTGCAATGCAAGTGGTGATGGCTCATGCACAGTGTGACTTGACCCTACACCACCCAGCATAGCCTGTACAGAACACTGCATGCAGCATTTTGTTTTGTGAGACAAAGCACTGCCACTCTGGAGATGTCCAAGATGGCTACACACTGATCAACAGTTTTATTTCAGCTTTCCCAGTGTGAAAAAATAAACTCGGAAAAAGGAGTGACATTGAAACTGCTATGTAGGTAAAAGCAGTTACTGCCTAGTAAGTACACTACCTGGATGAGAACAAATAAGAAAGTTGGAAATCCTGAAAGAAAATCAACCAGAAAGGGTGAAGAGAAAACACTGGCTAGGAAGTATCCTGCATCTGAGCAGCAAAAAGCAGTTCAAGCTTCATCTTTGGTTCAAAAAATGGCTTATTGTAGTTTAGAGTAAAAATGGATTGAATGTACTTGGTAATTAAAATAAATGAAACATTGAAGGAATGTATAAACTTAAATGACACATGGATGGAAAACTTTTAAGAAGCTTTAACTGTTTCACATCTAGCTTAAGTGCAGTTTCGCACCTCCTGACACTTATGTTCATAGGTGGTTACTGGGCTATTGACCCAAAGGTCTTTGAAAGTCTAGCCGTGTGTACCCAGTGTAATACTAGAGAAACCCAATATAAAGGATCTTGCTTAAACTTGAGATCTTAGCTAGCAATGACTGCCCATATCTAGGAGGGTCAAAGGTGACATCCCCAGCAGGAATTTACAGTTTCCTATCCATTCTTCCAGGCTACGCTTAAACAGGGTCATAGAGTGGCTTTGTTTGATGTGAATTGGTAGCCTATTCCAGAGGAGTGGCAACCTCTGAGAGACCTATCTGTCTCTCCAACAGGTCCTGTTTATATTTCTGGCCAGGTTAAGATCCCTGAAGTGGGTGACCCTTGTCCCATTTGACTTGTGGATATGTAGCATTTCCATTAGGTTTGGCTGTGAGATTGCTCTGTAGGCCAGGCACAAGTCTCCTCTAAGTAGTCTGTATGCTGTTGAGTACAGTGACAGCAACTTCAGTATGTCAGTGTATGACATGTGCTGGAGACCCTGAATTTTCTTGGTTAGAAATCTCTGAGCTCTCTCAAGTTGCTGCAGGTGCCTGGTAAGGTACATAGCTAAGGGAGCATTGTACTAAATTATTGGCTTGATGAGGGTCGAGTACTGGGCTGTTATGACCTCTTTCACTCTTGAGGCAATGTCTTTGCCAGTGAGGTGTGCGATGTTGAACGCCTTCCTTACCACAGTAGATACATGGTGGTCAAAGTTTAGGCTACAGTCAACTTGAATTCCCAAGCCTGTCACTACTGAGTTGTTACTTAGGGTATTATTATTTATAGGATAGTCTGCAGGGATACTGTTTTTACTGAAGGGTTTGATAATGCATTTTTTAGCATTGAGTTTGAGTCCCTGGCTTTGACAGTAATCATTGCTTTGTGTAAGTCCCTGTTGAAGCATATTGACATCATTTGGAGATTCAGTGATTGCACCTAATTTGCAGTCATCAGCAAACTTAGCCTCTGTTTTCACCTGAACTTCTGAGAAGTATATTCCAAACAATTGGGGGCCCAGCACTGACCCCTGTGGAAAACCACTGGTGACAGGTCTGCTGGTTGAGGTAAAGTCCCCAACTTTGACTGAGTGTGATCTGTCAGTGAGCTGGTTGGCAACCCACCTGACGACATAGGGGTTGATATTCAGCTGGGGGAGTTTATCAATGATGCCCGAATGTGGGATTGTGTCAAAGGCCTTGGCTAAGTCAAGGTAGGCTGTTTGCACAGATTTGCATTCGTCTATGGCTCTGGTGACATTTTCAAAGAAGTTCACCAGGTTTTACAGGCATAACCTGCCTTTGACAAAACCAAACTGTGTCAGATCAAGGGTTTGAAGATCACCTACATCTTTATTTATAAGATCCATGATGATTTCTTCCATGGCCTTACAGATAAGACTGGTTAAGCTTATGGGTTATGTAGTCCCCAGGGTTTGTTGCTGTACACCCTTTAAGAAGGGGGATGGTGTTTGCTGTTTTCCATTCGGCAGGGACAAAACCAGTATTCAGGCTGTGGTTGAGGAGAGTAAGTAGTAGAGTTTTTAACTCATGTTTTAGACCATTTTAAAATGCAACCTGGGATGTCATCCGGTCCCATAGAGGCTGTGTTTTTTACCTTGGAGAGAGCATTAATGACTTGCTCTTTGGAGATGCTTTGTGGAATGTTTGGAGGGGGCAGGGGAGTGAAATTTTCACCAAACCTGTTAACTAATAAGTTAGCTGTTTTCGCAGGATCAGTGCCATCCACATCTAGTTCAGCACTTGTCTGGATCCTACCTTTTAGGTTATGGATATAGCTGAATAATGCCTTATGGTTATCCTTCACTCTCTTGCAATGTTTTTTGGCTTTTCCTGGTTAGGGCTCGCTACAGCAGATCACCGGTCCGCTTATGATTGGCAGTGGATTTTTACGGTGTCAAGTTGCCAGCCTGGCACCCAACCTTCAAAGAAGGCACACCCACTCACGCACCCACCTACCTGCATGTCTTTAAAGTTCACTCGACCACGGGGAGGACATGCAGACTTCACACAGGAAGCTCCAGCTGAGGATCGAACCGGAGAGCCTCTTGCTGTGAGGCAACAATGCTAACCGCTGCACCACCGCGGCCTTGTTATCCTTCACTATGGTTGCTAATTTTTTTTTTAAGTTGTCTTATTTGTTTGTTCAAGCAGAAGAGGGTGTTCCCCCAAGGTTGGGACCCCTTTTTAATTCTTAGACAGCAACTTCTTCCTCTTGTTGTATAACTTATTAATGCTAGATGTCCACCAGGGAGGCTTGTTTTTTCATGAGGATTTTGTTTTGATCCTGTCAGGTACAGCTGTGTCAATACATTTGTGTAGGTGTTTGTACAGGGCATTTGTGTATACCTTAGTATAGCTGTCAATGCCATCTGTGGGTACAGGAGTTTGGAAATTATTTATACCATCCCTTAGGAAGGTATAATTAGCTTTGGTGAAATGTTTTAGCCTAATTTCACCTAAGAGGGGTTCAGGTGTTATAGCTACTTCAAATGTGACTGATTTGTAATCAGATTTAACCAGTGAGGGTCTTATACTTGTGGTGGTACAACGGTCACCCATGATGGTGAGGACCAGGTCTAGAATATTTGAGCCTCTTGTGGGGTTGCATACTATTGTTCCAGGGCATTAGTGTTAACAAAGTGCTGGAACTTTTGTGCGAGCATGTTGGTATAAGTTTCCTAGTCAATGGAGGAATAGATAAAATCACCCATAATTAGTGTATTTGGTTGTAATTTGATTGACTCAAGTAGTTCCAAATAAGCAGCGTGGGTATCTTGGTTCATTGAAGGGAGCCTATAGCTAATAATGACTTGAACTATAGCTAATAATGACTTGAAGGAGGGTCTTACCCACAGTTGGTTGAACTTGGAGTAACTCCATGGTGTTTTCCTGTTTAACCAGTCCAGAGATGTATTTATCTTTGATGAAGATAGACACTCCCCCTCCTTTGGTTCTCACATGCTCATTTTGCAGTCTAAAAGTTTGGAAGGCATTGTATCCTTGCAAGGCCAGGGTACTGTCTGCAGCCATGAACCAAGTTTCTGTGACTGCACAGACGTTAACATCCTTCAGGGATAGGAGTGCTTCCACAGAGTGCAGTTTCTGATTTAAACTCCTAGCGTTTAGCAGCATAAGGGTGATATTTTCTTGCTGGAAATTTTGTTCTTGAGACCTTGTCTAAAAAAGGTACTATGGGGGAGGCAAGTGCCTTAGCCGGTAACTGAAAGCCTAGAGGTGACAGGTGAAGACCATCTTTGGCAAAGCAGCATTGTCTGTCACCCATGTCATCCCAGGCTGACAGGAACTGGATCCCCTTAGAATGACACCAGAAACTAAACCAATTGTTGAAGTCAGTCATTTTTTTGTTTATATTGTGGTATCAACCTAGGTGAGGATAGAATGCTGCTCAAGGTTAGGGACATACTTGCTTGGAACACATATTCAAAGAGCTCAATCATGTCTCTCTTCATATAGTCCAGTGTGGTACATCTCAAATCATTCACATCAACATGAACTATGACAGTCATAACGGTACTTGTTGTTGAGAGACATGAGTGCATGTGTGGTCTGACGGATCCTGGCACCTGATATAAAGCTGTCTGTGACCTTCTTATCTAGTCTGGTAAGTGGAACATCTGTGTCTCTCACAGTGGAGTCACCTATGGCTAACAAATTTGGTTTAGATGTACTTTGCCTTAGGAGCTTAATTGGTGCTTGTGTTTTTATGTGTATTGAGTGCTGTAGGTGCTGTATTAGGTGTAGCGTGTTCGTGTTTGGAAGGTGTCAGGTGTTTAGGCAGTTTCAGGTGAGTACCTCCGTGTACAGTGGTTTATGTGTTGAGTGCATGGTTTGTGTAGGAGGCGTAGTATGTGAGATGGCAACCTGTTCAGTGTTACTGTTCTGTGCACGAGAGAGCAAGGATTCCAGATTCTTAGTGTAGATGCATCTCTCACAAATTGTACTTGGGTGATTTAGGAGTAGAAGGTTGCCAGTGTACATGAGGCAGTTACTACACTGCCTCAGGATACCCATGTCAATCAGTCTGGTAGGAGAAATGAAGGGAAACTTATTATCCATAATGCTAGGCTAAATCCTGTTTTCATAGTGGGGAGAAAAAATGGAGGGGTGTTGTATAACTGGATGCTCAAAACAAGGTCTGTATTAATGGGGTACTCTGTAAAGGTCTGTATTAGTGGGGGTTCACTAAATGGTATGAGACTCTTGTAGATTTGAGAGTTTTGGGAATGTTTAAGGGGCAAAAGTGCAGCAGAGGTGCTCTCTGAGCACTTGATTGCAATTTAAGGACTTCTCAGCTGGATCACAGGAGCTACTAAGGGAAAATGTATCTACTGAAATTTTTGTGTCTATAACCACCAGTGGTTGCCCCCACTGCCCAGTAGTGCACAATGGTGCATGGGGGTGTGCTACGTGTAAACAGATTAATACAGCAGAGCAGTAGCTGGTTGCCTAACTGTGGAGCTGTGTTAAAACAAGCACAAACACGGGGCTTATGCAGCAACAGTGAACAAACTGAATTAAACAATTTATCCAATAAAAAAGCTCAAAACTGAGCCCTGTGCCAGCAACCTTCAGTCACATGAGTCCTAAGTGCCGTCTGCTGCCACACTAGTGTAGTGGGGCCCTCTCCAACAAACTATAGCCTGGTTTAGTGCTCATTTTAACGAACAGAAGCAGATTCGGCAGGCCTGAATCTAGTCTATGCAACAGTAAACAAAAAGTGCAACAAATCAGCTATATAGCAAAAATACAGTTTAAAAAGTGCAAAGTACAATATAAAATTGTACTTATGGTTAGCAGAATGCAACAGATTCCTTGGATTGCACAGATGAATACAGCACAGCAGTGGCTGGTCACCTAACTCTGTGGAGCTTTGTTAAACAGTGAGCAAACAATTTAACCAGAAAACAGCTCAAAACTGAGCCCTGTGCCAGCAATCTTCAATCAGATGGCTCTTAACTGCACTCTCCTGCCACAAGGATGCAGGGGGGCCTTCTCCAACAAAAGATAGCCTGGTTTACTGCACAGTTTGCAGAGTTCCTTCCTGAACAGCTTTCGGCTGAGCCACAATTCTGAGAATGCAGTTTTCAGCCTACCTGTAAACAAACGTATATATCTCAAAAACTGTAAAAGTTACAAAAAAGTTAAAATGTGAAAGTTATTCAGCAGTGATGCTGGTACGTCAGCTAGACCTAACAGTAATTTTATATTGAAGAAGTAAATAAATAACATGTAAAATTAATTATTATATTTATGCAAACTAGTATCAATATCTCAGTAACCATAGTAGTTAGGTCTCAGCTATCAGTGTAACTTTTGTTCATGTAGATGTGATCTCCAGTTTGCAGCTTAGTAATTTAGTGGATACCGCTCCATTTTTCAGATATTAACAACATTTTGATTTGAATGTGTATTTGCATATTTAGAAGGCAAATAAACATAAATATTTGCAAGGCAGTGATATACATCAACCTCCAGTTCAAGGTTTTTCCAGCATTGTGTATGCTTTCATCTGATACTGTGGAGTACCATATAAACACCTTCTGGTTCAACTTATTAATATGATTATTAGTGTATGACATGTAATTCACTATGTTTCTGAACAATTCACATTTACTCCAGTGCCATGTACCCTATTTGTCTGAAGGGCATTCCTGACTTCTGTGTTGACTGGGCATGTGAAATATTGTTTGCAGATGTATTGGGTAGGAAATTCCTCGATTATTTAGAGAAATATAATATTTATGAATAAATGTCTGTCTGTGTCTTTTGGCTTTTCCCGGTTAGGGGTCACCACAGCAGAACTCCGGTCCGCTAATGATTGGTAGTTGATTTTTACTTACCGAGTTACCAGCTCTGAAGCACAACCTTCAACGAAGTTCTGCCCATTCATGCATGTCTCCACGCAGAAGACACTCTAGCTGAGAATCAAACCAGACAGCGTCTTACTGTGAGGCGACAACGCTACTGCAGCACCACCACTGCGGGTATAATATTTATGAATAAATATGTATAGTTATTACTAAACAAATATGAATGGTATTTGCTAGAAGACAGCATGTATCAGTGAAAGCTTTTGTAGGTTTATGTAAGCAGTTCCACAATGTGTCCAGGTGGACAGTGCCTAAGATTTTTAAAGAAAATGTATGCATATATGCATATCTTATTACTAAACAAGGTTAAATGTCTACATTCTTGTATCAGGTAGACAAGTTTTGATGATAATTTCTATAGCGTTATGTGAGCTTTTGTTTGATACTACACAGTCCCATATACATTTTTTATGTGGCTTATTAAAATATGAATGTAGTACATATTCATACATTAGAATAAAGATAAATCACATTTTCTGGCTTACTGACTACTGTATTTGAGTCATTTCAGCAATGCGATGTTGACACTTCCTGACATATTTAAATAAATATACATCTGTGCATATTTTATTGGTAAAGTAGTACAAACGTCAGTACAAATAATAACTATTAAGTAGTGGCAATTAGACACCAGATCTTTGTGAATTTTCCAGCATTATACAAAATTTTAGTTAATAAAATGAAGTACAATTAACTCTGACTTGGTACAGTTATTGACAGAAATATTATGGCATATATTCTTCATTTGGCATGAAATAGTTAAACTTTTCACATACAGACAGCCTCAGTTGTGTCAGCAGCCATTCCTGACCGGTTTGCTGACTTGGATCGAGAAATGCTATTTTACAATTCTATAAAGTGAAATACGGTTGTGTTTATCCACATATAAGCAGACATGCACAGTATTATTACTCCATTGAAAAGAGCAACTGTGTACAGCAGTGGCTGTAATATAAACACACACACACACACACACACACACACACACACACACACACACACACACATGCACGGGTTCAGTGCTGAGATAACCCACCCACACATGCACACACCCAGTGTTATAGGTTCATAGGTGTGTACTAGGCTAATGACCCTGGGGCCTTTACAATCCTAGCCATAAGATTACCCTGGCATAGTGCCACCTGACCTTAGTTCCCAGTGCCTTTGTTGAGTAGAGCCACTGGAGTTATCCCCGGGGTGAATTTTCTTTTTCCCATCCACTCATCAAGATTTCTCTTGAAGAGGATCAGCAATGTGCTCTGCTCGAGATGTATAGGAAGTCTGTTCCTTAGCATGGGCAGTCTCTGGGTTATGAACCTGTCCCTCCAGCATGTCCTGTTAATTGTGCTATTGAGGTTGAGGTCTCTGGAGTGTGTGGTGCGAAGGGATTGGGATTTCTTTAGATGTAGCATTTCTGACAGAGCTGGATCAGACATGGCTTTGTAAGTCAATCAGAGATCACCTCTATGTAGGTGATATGAGACAGAGAATAGTTGGAGTTCTTTGAGTCTGCCATTATAGGACAAGTGTTTAAGGCCTATGATCCTCTTTGTGAGGTGTTTTTGCGACCTCTCCAGTTGTTGCAGGTGTCTAGTGAGGTACATCCCAAATGGGGCATTATACTCAATGATTGGCCTAATGAGGGAAGAGCAGAGGGAGACAATGATCTCTTTCTTCCTGGATGCAAAGCCCTGAGTAATGAGATGTGCCACATAGAAGGACTTTCTGACCACAGTGGCAATGTGGTGATCAAAAGAGAGGTTGCTGTCAACCTGTGTTCCCAGATCTCTTATAACGCCTTTTGTGTTCGGTGGACTACCATCAATGTGGTAATTCATGGGAACCGGGTTTTTCCCAAAGGGGATGGCGACACATTTTTTGGCATTGAGCTTAAGGCTATGGTTCTGACACCAGTCGTTGGTCTCCATGAGGCCATTCTGTAGGATGTCAACATCACTTGGGGAGTTAATAATAGCTCCCAACTTGCAATCGTCTGCGAACTTTGTCAGCCAGAGTCCCTTTGTGTTGGCCTGGACTTCAGAGGAGTAGATACCAAACAGGAGAGGACCCAGGACCAAACCCTGTGGGACTCCACTCATGACTAGTGGCTAGTCTGACTTGGAGTCAGCTATTTTCACACTGTGGGGTCTATCTGTGAGCCAGTTTGGAACCCATCTAGTGATATATAGGGGTTGATGCCAAGCTTTATGTATGCAGTGCTGCAATGTATTTTATATGTCACAGGCAATATTTTATATTATGTATTTGTAAATTACTTATGTGTATACATACACAGAGAGACACAGCAACACATACTTTGTACAAGATTTTTAGTATCTTTAGATGCAGACGGTACTGTTAAAGTGTCATGAGTCCTGTAGGTAGAGGAGACAAGTTGCCACATCTAAACATATTTAACACCTAAGATAATGTAATTAATAGCATAACCGAAAGTAGAACAATTTTTTCACTTTTGTAACTCAGAGACTTGTCATCACATCACACATTTCACTGGGCAGCCTTTCAGAATGGAATGCAGGCAGACAGGATTTTCAGGTCAACAATGAGGAAACAAGAGAAAGACAATGAAATGCTCCGAGTTAGTGCAAAATGACAAATAATACACTGAACCAACAGACATTGCCAACATCCTGGCAGACAGATTCAGTGCAAATTCCCCCACCCATCCCCCCAAAAGAGCAAATCCCCATCCCAACAGAGTGTAACCTCCCAGACATCACAGATGATCAGGTGAGAGCTGCCCTCTCCAAAGCAAAAAACACAGCATCAACGGTGTCCCGGGATGCGTCTTACACGAGCTACAAGATGAACTTAACCCTCACATTAAGTCACTGTTCAAGCTCAGCCTTACCACAGGATATGTACCCAAGGAATGGTGTACAGCAACGGTGGTCCCGCTCCACAAGGGAGGTGCCACAACGGACCCCGGAAACTATCGCCCTATAAGCCTGACTAGCCTGGTCTGCAAAGCTGTGGAGCGTATCATCATGGAACTCATAAACAATGATATCGGAAACCTTCAGATACTGGATCCTACCCAGTTCAGCTTTGTTAAAGGCAGATCTTGCCTCTTGAACCTGGTGGACTTCTTTGAAACAGTTACCAGGGCCATAGACAAAGGGAAAGTAGTCCACACAGCCTACCTGGACCTTGCAAAAGCCTTCGACACAATACCCCATTCAGGTATCATAAATAAGCTCACTAGCTTAAATATCAACCCCTATGTCACAAGATGGGTTGCAAACTGGCTCAGGGACAGAACCCACATGGTCAGAATTGCAGGTGCCTTGTCAGACTCTAAACCAGTTACAAGTGGAGTTCCACAAGGTTCAGTCCTGGGACCTCTCTTGTTGGGTATTTATTTCTCTGAGGTACAGGCAAACACAGGAGGACTATGGCTGACCAAGTTTGCAGATGACTGCAAATTGGGTGCCATAATAGACTCTCCGGCTGACACAAGCATACTGCAGAAGGGTCTCACAGAGACAGATAACTGGTGCCAAAGTCATGGCCTAAAGCTAAATGCTAAAAAATGCATAGTCATCCCCTTTGGGAAAAACAAAGTGCACACAGACTACCACATAGGAGGTAACACATTAAGTACGGAGGAAGTAATTAGGGATTCGGGGACCCAAGTAGATAGTAATCTCTCCTTTGACAATCGCGTTGCCAAAGTGGTTAGAAAGGCCTTCTATATAGCCCACCTCATCATGAAAGGTTTCACATCTAGATCAAGAGAGGTCTTTGTGCCACTCTGTTCATCATTCATCAGGCCCATAATTGAGTACAATGCCCCATTTGGGATGCACCTTACCCGACACCTGCAGCAACTGGAAAGACCCCAAAAGTACCTCACCAAGAGGATAAAGGGACTCAAACAGATGCCCTATGCAGTTAGGCTAAAGAAACTCCAGCTCTACTCAGTTGCTTACCGCCTACTCAGAGGCGATCTGTGCCTGACATATAAAGCCATGTCCAACCCAGAATTAATGGACATGCTCCACTCAAGAAATCCAAATCCCTTAGAGCTACACGTTCTAGAGACTTAAACCTGAGCACAGAAATAAATAGGACATGCTGGAGGGACAGATTCATATCCCAGAGACTCCCATCACTCTGGAACAAAAATCCCAGTCCAGGTTAGTCAGAGCCCCTCACTGACCCTCTTCAAGAGAAATCTTGACGAGTGGATGGGAGATCGAAAGTATACCCCCAAAAGTATACCCCCGGGATCTCTTCTGGGTCCCTGCTAGGCAGAGGCATAATAAACTAACCGTAAAGGGACTATATTATGTGACCTACTATTCATAGGCACAGTTTACAAATCTAAAAGGGTGGCGAAAGCCAAACACACTCTGGCTAGGCTTATAAATGCCCTAGGGCAGATAGCCTAGTATCAACCTATGAACCTAAAACAATTAGAGCTATAGAGAGACAATTTTTTCCAGCCATCAAGAATGAAATGTGGAGGGTTTAAAAGACTGCCTAGTGTGGGGGCTGAGGGAAAGGCTTTTTAATATGCACATTTTTTTTTTTTTTATCAAAGAACTTCAAATCTTAGGTGGCTGCATAAATTATATGAATTATGGCTATATACTACAGCTATGTGCAATAAACCACTGGTAGTGTAACTAATTTGAAGTAGCTCAGATAATGGTATATTCAAATGCATGGGAAATATTACATTATTTTACAAAATTCTGTCATTGGTAAGCATAGAAAGTAAATGCAACAATTAATTTGTCTAATAAATTACTGTCTGTTCTTGGGATGTAAAACAATAGTTGCGGAAGAAAACAGATTGTTGCTATGCTGTAATTGAATTTACAGTCTCTGCTTGGGAAAACCTAATGAAAAGCCAGGACTTGAAGATTCTAGGGGTAAGAATTCTAAGTTGTAGTTTCTGGAACTGTTGTACAAAGAACCAATTCTGGCTCCATTACATGTGCACCTTGTTAAAGGAAATATTTGTTATCTGTAGTACTGCAAACAAATGCAAGATTGTCAGAAAGCTAACATGCATTGTACCTGTAAAACAAAGGCAAGCCCTTCCATCTTAGTACCTAGAGAAATATCTATAAACTGACAGGAAAGGGCTCACAATTGTTTTACTTTATACTTTATCATGTAGGTGTTCATTAGACAAAAGTAATTTCTAGTATCAATCACGATCTTATGTTTAAAAAGTCAGCTGTAGTATGGCAAACTCCTATAACTTACTTTCCAATGTAATATAGATTGAAAGAATTCAAAGGCACAGCCACTCAAAATATATGCCAAAAAGTAACTTACCTCTTCCATATAGCTGGATATACTCTGCAAAAAAAAAACAGTTGCTGTCAGTGTTTTGTATCCCAAAGCATTTGTCTCCTGTTGCTCTCCCATTTTAGTTACAAACATCTGTAACTTCAGAAAAATACAGAAATTAGTTATTTAAATTGGTCATAGCGGGAAGTTCAAGGTTTCTATGCTATCTCAATTGTTCCTTATTTGAGAAATACAGACATCTCATCAGCAGATGTGCTCTTTATGTGCTGACTTCAGACATGTATCTGTATCCAGTTGTCTTCTTTATAAAGTGGATTACCAGCAGCCATTCAGAACGACAACAGTGTAAGTTAATCAGTAGCAATATTTATTTTATTTAAAAAAAGTGCTCTTTGCAATCAAGGTGTGCTTCGTGTGTGAGCCTTTCTTTGTAGTCATTAAAATGCTCCACCAAGGCTTTCCAGGTAATTGTAATGTGTTCCAGATACAGAGAAACAGAAAAAGTTATTTTTCTCATAAAATGTCAGTGGCAGCAGAATATTTTTAATGTGTATTTTTACAGTTTAATTTCTGAGGCACAAAAGATTTACGGCAATTGAAAAATATTATTGTAAACAGCAGAGAGCGTGAGAGGGCTTTAAGCATGGTAAGAACACTTTTTTTTTTTAACCATGGCACTGTGGCCGCCATTCCAGACTTGCACAAGTCGTGCTGTAAGTGCAAAAAGTTAATTAGCTATTTAAATGAAATGATAAAACTGCAAAAAATCAGATGTTGAAATGAAGAAAAGGCTAGCTGTGTATGAAGCTTCTCAAGAAGAGCTATTTCAAAAAAAAAATAAGAAGAGTTAGAAGACAGTGCTTGCAGAGAAAACTCGAGATTTTCTGCTATACCAGGGAACAAAAATCCACGACCAGCGAAGCAAAACAGCAACAAAATGATATATGAAAAGAAACGTCCTTTATTTCAGATAGTCCACAAACAAATGTGTCACAAGCGCTTTCACTCAGGTAATCCTGAGCTTTCTCAAGTGATACCATTCCATTTACCAACACACCTTATATATTGTGACAATCATATCATTAATTAAAAATGCCTGCTATTAATTAAACATTTAAAAGACCCTTACATGTTTAAATATAAATAAAATGTTAAAATACTACATTGTGTCAAAACATGCTTCCTAAGCTGGAAATTAGACCATGTTGTATTTTGTGTAAGCTGTTACATGTTATATTAAAAACCATTATTTTATGCTAAAATCTATATAAAATTATTTAAGAATACAAATAAGGCTCTTAGAAAATCTGTGCACCTAAATAACTTAAAAATGTTTATCCATATAGTAATATAACCCCTCTTTCAATCTTCATTTCATTCAGGTCTACAAATAGGCACATTTGCTCTCTGTTATTTATTCAGAAACATCCATAAACAATCTCTTAATCTGAAAAATCACAGAGTAAGAGCTGAAAACTGAAGATGAAAGAATAGTTAATACATATGTCTCCATCCAGATGTGTTGAATAAATAAAAAATAAAAAATAGATAAAACCCATGTTATTGATTAAATGAAAAAATGAAGTGGCCCATTGTTAGTGTGTAATAACTATAGCCTTGCCCTTCTTAGCTTCAGCACTGGTTTGATACTGATGGTCCCGTTTAGCCCGGGTGGTCTTCCTGCGTCCAACCTTAACTGCCATAATAACTCACGATACTCAAGGGTGGATTCCCAGTCGCCACCCCTAACGTCTGGCTCGACTTGTTCTAATACAACAAATTTAATGTTGGACCCTGAACAAAGAAGGGAGTGCTTGTAGAAGGCATTTGTTTCTTTCTTCTTAGCCATGTCATAGAAATGTTCGTAAATCCGTTTTCTAAGCTCCCTTTCGGTTTTCCCCACGTAAAAACTTAGGCATGTGGTACAGATACCAAGGTACACCACACCTTTGGTGGCACAGGTGTAAAAACCTGCTGGGTGTACCCTGAACCTCCTAGATGTAATATATACGGATTCATCATTCACAGGTTTTCTTTATTTCTTTATTCTATTAATTGATTGTTACATGTGTTATTTAAAGTGCAGCGGTATATGTTTATTCTTGTCTGATGAAGTGACAGTAGCAGTCATGAAAGCACTTAAGTTTTTGTTTTTGGTTTAATAAACGCTTGTGTTGTGTAAGTTGGGTGCAGTTTTATCTTTTTATTTTTGACTTGTTCTTCTGCACCTCTCTGTACCCTGAACCGTTTTTAGTTCGTTATTTATTTTTAAGTGTAACAGGGATTGTAAACAGCTGCTGCTGTTTTGTTTTTTTTTCATTTCTTTCTCTCTTCTTCTCCCTTTCTTGTTGTTCAGTTTAAGAAATTGTAGGTACTGCAATGTGAAAGAAAAAGCCTGGTTAAAAAAGCATGATAAGAGAAAAATTAATGTGCTTTTTCTCGTTCGTGCATAGGGGAATGACTGGACTAAGGACCTTAGATTGATTTGGTAACAAGTTTTAAGAGAGAGCAAGTAAATGAAAAAGAATTTTGAATATTATGAGGCTTTTTTTCTAGCAAATACATGTTTGCTTAGTAGCAATTCTGCAGCTGGTCTTCATGTTTCCATGGTGTCGCACATTTGTCTCTAATATAAATAATAAAAGGCTTTGGGGTTTCATTCAGATGCTTTAATATACACAAACATCAGGATGGATAGCAGCATCCTTAAATATGAATGAACTAACTAACAAACAGAGCTTACATACATACATGTTCACATCTCAACAGCTAACTACAAAATGACAGTCAGACTCAGAAGTGCTCAGCATTTATACTCTAGTGCAGGCCTTTGGATAGCTTCTTTAAGGTTTATACACACTCATTGATCTACAAATGGAAACAATCTGATAAAGAGAAACTGGCTGTTTCTCATATCTTCATGGAGACAAACAGATAACGAGAAACTGGCTACAGTCTGGTAGAGAGTGATTGGCTGAGGAAAAAAAAAGAAAAGGAAATTGGCTAGAACATAATGTTCTGTGAAAGCATTCAGGGGTTTTCCTCACTGGGAGAGCTAAAAAAATTAGACAAAACCGATTAATGCTTAGCAGAAGCGCAGGCTGCATCATGCATTTTAGCATGCCTAACCCTTCTTATAGGTTAACTCAAGTCTGTGAGTGTGGCTGTCAGTTTGAAACTTTTGTTCCTGTTAGGAGGGTAAAACTTCAATATTTGTAGATATACATAGTTTTGTCTGTTAGTATTAAGTTAATAGGTTGTAGGGGGTATTGGGTGTGTGTTTTGTTTGAAGGCTTTCAATAAAACAAAATGTTTTGTTAGATGCGGCATAGGCTCAAATGGATATAACAAGAAACAACTGTATAAAAGTTCAGCCTGCCAAATGGTGTATGCATGTACATGCAACACAAAAGCTAGAACTAGACATTTAACAAAAAAAGGTGTCATACATAAAAGGTGGAAATAATAACTTTTTATTGTAGTAATGCTTTCTGTAACATCTCTGGTATGTATTTATATTACACTTAAAACTGCTATAATGGAACTTTAGAAAATTCCGGGGGAAATAATCAGTTTTCATTAAGGAATATTACTTATAGGTTGGGACTGGAATGTGACTTGCAGCAGTGAAGACGTTTCTGGGGGGCCCAGAAGAGAAAATATAACAAAAGGGGGTAGATTTTTGAAAAAAAAATATGAAAATATTTGGCATGGAAGATGTGAATTCAGTAATAGGAGTTTGGAGTAAATTTACATATCATTCCCCAAGATATAAAAACTGGGCTAGGCTGGACAGAATTTGCATTTCATAAGAACATGTGCATTTAACTGAAGGTCTTGATATGCACCTAATAACTATTTCAGATCATGTGCCAATAATAACTAAAATAAAAACACAAGGTAACGAAATAAAAATGAGGCACTGGTGCTTTCCCACCTTTATGTTGAAAAGAGAGGAATTTAAGGAATTGGTAGTGGAGAGTATTCAGGAGCTATTAGAGAGAATAGATATTCCTTCTGAAAAAAATAGTTAGGGAGTGGGATAAAATTAAGGTGGAGTTTAAAAATAGGGTGGAAATGAAAGGGACCTATTGTTAAGAAGTAATAAGAATTATTTAGAGGGACTGACAAGTGTTAAATTATTGCAGAATAGGGGGAATCTCGCAGAACAAGAAGAGGATCAACTGCAGAGTGATAAACAGAAAATAAGGGATTACCTCGATATTATGCACGAGTTTATAAATATTGCTGTTGAGCAACTTTTTTTTCTTAAATAACAGCTCCAGAGCACAAAAACATTTTAGCTCTGTGACTTAGTAAACAGACAGTAGAAAGGGTTGTCTCGAAATATAGAGAGCCTATCATGAGAAAATAAACAAAGATCCTTTAGAGGTATTATGAATGTTTCTGAAATTTTATGAAAATTTGTATAAAGCAGAGGAATGTGGAAACCTACAAAGAGCACAAATGGAAATATTTATGGAAGACTTAATTATGACAAAATTAGAGGAAGATGAGGTTTAACAACTAAATGTTAAGACAGGAAGAAATGAGATAAGCCAGATATTTTTAGTCAGTGTACAAGGAAGTTTCCAGAAACAGTAGTATTCCTGTGGAAGTTAGGAGGGAAGAGAGTGGTAAAGATGTAGAAGAGTCTGTTTAATACTATTTTAAAAGGAGGGGAAGCACCAACATCTTGGAAGAATGCTGTTGTGTCTGTATTACCCAAAGAAGGTAAAGACCCATCAGACTTGGTCTTGTGTAGTCTCAAGTTTAAAACCAATATTATAAAGTGTTTGCATCTGTACTAGCTAAAAGAGAGCCAAAGATTTTGCCAAAAGTGATATATATGGATCATTATGGTTTTATGGTGGGTAGGCAAGCATTTGATAACATTAGCACAATAATGATAATCCAGAGGGAAGAAGAATGTAAGAAAATACCACAATTATTGGTAGGTCTTTATGCGTAGAAAGTATTTCAAAGAGTAAGCTAGGAATTGTATCAGAAGGGCAGTGGAACCAGTTGCATTCCCTGATACAATGATAAGGATAATTAGTAGGATATATGAAAGGGGCGGCCACGGTGGTGCAGTGGTTAGCATTGTCACCTCACAGCAAGAGGTTCTCCGGTTCGATCCTCGGCTGGGGGTGCCTTCTGTGCAGAGTCTGCATGTCCTCCCTGTGGTCGCGTGGGTTTCCTCTGAGTGCTCCGGTTTACTCCCACATCCCAAAGACATGCTGCAGGTGGATTGGACACTCTAAATTGGCCCTAGGTGTGAGTCCGTGTGTGTGTGTGTGTGTGTGTGCCTTCTGTGGAAGGCTGGCAACTCGACACTGTAAAACTCCACTGCCAATCATGAGTGGACAGGTGATCCGCTGTGGCGACCCCTAACCGGGAAAAGCTGAAAGAAGAAGAAGAAGAAGTAGGATATATGAAAGATCGGTGGCAAGAATTATACTAGGAAGGTTCCTCTTTGATAAGTTATTTGAACAGAGGAATAAGGCAGGGGTATCCCTTTTCCTCTCTGTTATTTGCTTTATATTTAGAGCCACTAGCAAAGAAAATAAGGGCTTCAGAAATTCAAGAATAGGTGGCTTTATTTGCAGATGATATTTTGTCCTAGATAAATCCATAAAAGGACATCTCTGTATTGTGGAATATTTTGAGACAGTTTCAGTTCTTTTTAGGATATCAGATTAATGAAGATAAAACAGAGGCTATAGCTATGAACTATGAACCCACCAATGACACTAATTGGTTTGGCAATACCCATCTTTATAGGGACATAATAAAATGAAGTATTTAAAAGTATGGATTAAAAAAGGCTGCTGTTATGGCAGCTAAGGACATGCGGGAAGAGACTAAACAAAAGAGTGGTACTCCTTGTGATTCCACA
Source organism: Protopterus annectens (assembly GCF_019279795.1). NCBI lineage: Eukaryota > Metazoa > Chordata > Ceratodontiformes > Protopteridae > Protopterus > Protopterus annectens. Next base: position 179,001,962 of record NC_056733.1, read on the forward strand.
AAGTACAATCTCAGCTCTGGTCAAATATTCTTCATGACTCCTATGAGATCATAACCTTTGGATGTCTACCTCCTTACCACTTCTCCTTCTCATAATGGATTGAGCGGTTTTCTGGTATTATCGTAGTAGGACTTCTAGGTTAAACACTTCTTCAACAGATTGATTTTCACTGACCTGTTGTTCTTGACACATGGAACCAACAATTGACTACTGATTGGTAACATGGTTCTGGTTTGTTTCAACAGAAGTCTCTGGGCAGGGCAACCAAGATGTTTATTACGAGGAATATTTCTGAGATTCAAAAGATTCAGGAAAACGTCACTATTATCTCATTTTGACTTCTCTAGTAACTGATTTACATTTTGAATTGCATGTTCTGCCAAACCATTTGACTGCGGATACTCTGGGCTACTCATGACATGAGTAAAGTCCCACTCTTTGGCAAATCTTTTGAACTGTCTGCTTGTAAACTGTGTGCCATTGTCAGAAATAACTGTGTGGACTACCATGGACTGCAAAATGATGCTTCATCTTCGTGATGACAGTATTGGATGCTAGATTGGGAAGTAGATCAATCTCAAACCAATTGGAGTAAGAGTCTACTAACACCAAATAATGTTGACCATACCATTTGAAAATGTCGGTGGCTTCTGTCGACCAGGGTAGTTCAGGAATCTGGTTTAGCTGAAGTGGTGCTTTCTGTTGATGTGACTTAGTACTATTACACACAGAACAAGATGAATGTACTCTCTCAATATTTTGTGACATAGAAGGCCAAAATACTAATCCTATTGCCCTTCTTTTGGTAGAGTCTGCTCCTGGGTGACCATGATGCAAGGTAGTAATGTACTCTTGTTGCAAGGACTTTGGAACAATTACTTTCGGACCTTTCATAATGATACCTTTGTCAGACAAAGTCTCATATCTGTATGGAAAATAAGGTAGCACTTCTTATGGTAAACTAGATTGCTTTGATGGTCATTCTTGCTGAATAAAGTGGTTGAGCCACTGTAAAACTGGATCTGTAGCTGTGTGATCTCTCAGCTCATCAAGATTTGAGGAAGAAATATTTCTCACTTCCATTACTTCAGAGTCAAGATTCTCATTCTCATGCTGTTTAGTGGTGTTTCTGGGCGATCTGGATAATGTATCAGCAAGATAAAAAAGTTTGCCTTTCTTGTAATCAAGTGTGAAGTTATATTTTTGCAATCTCAACATCATACGTTGCAGTCTGGCTGGAGCTGTATCCATAGACTTTCTCAAGATAGTGACTAGAGGTTGGTGGTCTGTTTCGATCTGGATAGGTCTACCACAAACATAATCTTGGAAATTTGAACATGCAAACACAATTGCCAAAAGCTCTTTCTCGATCCAAGCATACTACATTTCAGTTTGGGTAAGAGTTCTCAATGCATAGGCAACAGGTTTACCCTCTTGTAGAATGGCTGCACCTACATCAAATCTCAAAGTGTCACATGAAAGAGTGACTGGCTTGTGAACATCATAATATCTAGTATCTGAGACTTGATGGACTGGGAATTGTCTGTTTCAGGATATCAAATGTTCTTTGATGATGTTCTAACCGAGACCAGGATGCATATTTACTTGTCAACTCTCTGAGCAGTGCTGAAAGTTGGCTAAAGTCTGGAATGAACTTGCCTAGATAACCCTGCCAAGAAAATGTTGCAGAGCTTGAACATTGTCTGGCGCTGGCATCTCGAAAATGGCTGTTTGCTTAGAAGGGTCTGGTCGTAGGCCTGAACTGGTAAATAAATGACCAACATAAGTATCCTCTTGCAGCCTGAATTTGCATTTCTGTGGACTGAGCTTAAGATTCACTGGACATGCTTTTTTCTGAGGTTTCTGTCATGATCATCTTCACCGTTATCTCCTAATAGTATGTCATCTACTATAATAGCACAAGGATAACCCAGAAAAAATTGCTGTATTGCACATTGAAAGACTTCACTTGCAGAATTTATTCCAAATGACGGTCTCAAAAATCTGTACCTTCCAAATGGAGTACTGAAAGTAGTTAGCAATGAGGATTTCTTGTCAAGCTGTATGTGCCAAAATTAATTCTTTGCATCTGACAGAAAAAACAGTGGCATTTGTCATCAGAGTTGGAACAACTTTGACTCTACGCATTGGATGATGATGATGTCTTTGTAGTGCTTTGTTCAAATCTCATGGATCAATACATATTCTGATGTCATCTGAGCTTTTCTTATTAGCTACGACCATGGATCATAGGAGGTTACTAGGCTATTGGCCCTGAGGCCCTTATAAGCCTAGCCAAAGAGTTTAGCCCATGTTTAGACGAGTCAACACCCAGAGCCCCTGTCCAGCAGGGACACAGGTGGAATCCCAGGAGTGTATTTTCTGTTTCCCATCCAGTTGTCCAGGTTGAGCTTAAAAAGGGATCATGTGGTACTCTGCTTGACATGGAGAGGGAGTCTCTTCCACAGATGGGGGAGTCTCTGGGGCACAAATCTGTCCCGCCAACAAGTTCTGTTGATATCACAGACCAGGTTGAGGTCACGCTTATGGGTTGCTCGAGTAGAGCTTGACTTGCGGATATGCAACAGTCCCATCAAGGCAGAGTCTGATATTGCTTTGTATGCCAGACAGAGGTCACCTTTGAGGAGTCTGTATGAAACTGAGTAGAGGGACAGGGCTTTTAGCTTATCTGTGTAGGGTAGGTGTTTGAGGCCCTGGATTCTCCTGGTGAAGAACCTCTGTGGTCTCTCCAGCTGCTGCATGTGCTTTACGAGGTACATGCTGAAGGTGGCATTGTACTCAATAATTGGCCTTGTAAGGGACGAATACAGGGATTTTTATGACCTCTTTGTCCCTGGATGAGATACTCTTACTTATGAGATGGTCCATGTAGAAAGCTTTCCGTACAAAGGAAGCAACACGGTGGTCAAAAGTCAGGGTGCTGTCAACCTGGGCGCCCAAATCCCTCACAGCTGATTGTGTACTTAGGACATTGTTATTAATGTGATAATATGTGGGGACGTCACTGGGATGATGATGCATTTTTCTGCATTCAGCTTGAGGCCATGTTTCTGGCACCAGTCATTTGTTTGGGTGAGACCCTCTTGGAAGATGTCCACATCACTTGGGGAATTGATGACTGTGCCCACCTTGCAGTCATCTCCAAACTTGGTCAGCCATAACCCACTGATTTTGGCCTGCACCTTAGAGAAGTATATCCTGAATAACAGAGGCCCTAAGACTGATCCCTGGGGTACGCTGCTCATTATGGGTCTACTCCTTGAGGTGACTTCCCCTATTTTGATTAGGTGGGTTCTATCAGTAAGCCAGTTTGATGCCCATCTGTTAACCTATGGATTGATGCCTAGTTGAGAGAGTTTATCTACAATACCCAAGTGGGGAATAGTGTCAAAGGCTTTGTCCAGGTCAAGTTAGGCGGTATGCACCATCTTCCCCTCATCCATGGCTTTGGTGACTGTCTCAAAGAAGTCAATCAGATTTAACAGACATGACCTCCCCTTGACAAAGCCAAAATGTGTGGGGTCAAGTGTTTGGAGGTTGCCAATGTCCCTGTTAATAAGGTCCATGGTAATCCGTTCTATGGCCTTGCAGATCAGGCTAGTTAGGCTGTTGGGCATATAATTTCCTGGATCGGTGGACGCTCCACCTTTGTGTAAAGGGATGACAGTGGCTGTCCACCACTTGGCTGGGACAAAGCCGGTACTCAGGCTTTGGTTGAATAGGGTGCCTAATGGTGCTGCAAGTTCATGCCTGAGTTCATGCAGGATGCAGCCTGGGATGTTATCAGGTCCCATGGAGGCTGTATTTTTGCCTTTGAGAGGGCAGTGATGATCTGTTCCATAGAGATAAGGGGTGGGAGGCAGGTACTAGGGATGTTCTGATTTACTGATGGGGGGGCAGAGGGGAGAAGTTTTCACTGAATCTGTCAGCCAGTAGATTGGCTGTGCTATATCTACAGCATTTGTGTATGTAGTGTCCTTGACCACCAGTTCTGAACAGATCTGGGTGCTTCCTTCGAGATTGTGGACATATGTGAAGAAGGCCTTTTGATTGTCTGTAGTAGATGTGGCCAGTTTGGACTCAAAGTTGGCTTTAGAGGATTTCACTAGTGCTCTTATTTGCTTGTTCAGGCTAAGGAGAGATTGCATCCAGTTGGGCACCTGCTCCTTCTTGGTCCGGGACAACAATTTATTGTTATATAGTTTATTTATTGCAGATGTCCACCAGACACATTTACTTTTCCTTGCTTAGGATGATTTTGTCCTGTCAGGTATTCCTGATTCCATGCATCTATATAAATGCTTGTATAGTACTTTGGTGTAGATTTGGACATTGGTGCCAGTTCCTACAGTGGGGGAGGGGACTGTGAAGCTGTTTATACCATCCCTCAGGAGGTTGTAATCAGCTTTGGAGAAGTTTTTTTTGTTTGATCCTAGCTGTAGGGGGTTCAGGGGAGATGGTGAATTCGAAAGTGACCACTTTATGGTTGGATCTTACCAGGGAGGATGGTACTGTAGGGGTGCTACAGTGGTTACTCATGTTGGTCAATACCAAGTCCAAGATATTATCACCTCTTGTGGGGGTATCAACTAGCTGTTCCAAGGCATTTGCGTTGATAAAAATTGAGGAATCTATGGGCATTTGTGTGCTGGCATGAGTAGTTTTTCCAGTCTATGGTTGGGTAATTAAAGTCACCCAGGATCAGGGTAAAGGGTTGAATCTTGATAGATTTGAAAAGGTCCAGATAGGTGGAGTGGGCATCTTGAGTCAAAATTTGAGGCCTATAGCTAGCTATAATTTGAATAGGGGTCTTGTCAATGGTTAACTGCACCTGGAGTGTCTCCTGTGTCATACTGTTTGACCAGCCTGGAGGTGTGTGTGTCTTTAATATATATTGAAACTCCACCTCCTTTGGCTTTGCTGACCACATTTTGGGGTCTGAATTTATGATAGGATGAGTTGAAAGATACCCACTCAGTGGGTTCATCTGCTGGACAAATCAGACCTTGTTGCACCATTTTATCTAACTCGACTTTAACTCTGTCCTGCATAGCTATTTTAACTTTCCATGCTGGCCTTATAACTGGACTGACATCTGGGTTTGACTTCATGGAGTACGCAGTTGAAAGCTTCCCTAGTTTGTCTTTGAAAAGATCCGTATAGGCAGAAAGAATATGTTGGTTGAAGTTAGAGTAGTTGTCTTTCAAGCTAACATGATGAACTTTCTTATTAAATGAAAGCAGTCCCATTTTCAAACTGTCTCTGAGCCCTAATAATGACTGGACATGCCTCTTGACCACATAAAATAACAAGTCGTAACTTCTTCTAGCAGAGTAATATGGAAGCACTACTGAGCCTTCAGTCTGAATTTCTTCACCACCATAAGCAGCAAGCTTCACACAGTTTGCCAAATCTTTCACCATGACACACACTAACGAATGTTTCTGCTGACATAACATTGCACTCAGAACCTGTGTCAACATTGAGATCTAGTGGTTTTCCTTTTACCTGAACAGTACAAAAATACTTTGTTCTTGGCACTTAAATCTACTGCATTAACTCTTTCATGAAGCACTGACACACCAACACAAAGAATAGGGTTGCAGCTTTCTAACTGATCAACTCATTTCTTTGAATGTTCCCTTTTAATAAAAGAGTGTGTGCCTTTTGATTTACAAAGCCTTTTGAATTGACTTCACTTATTGCATTTGTAGCATAGCTAATTTTTTTCCCTTTAGATTCATGATTTCCTCCACAAGTATGACAGTTGGCAATGAAAGTAGGCTGGGGCCCATGTGACTGACTCTTACACTTCACTGAGACTGTGCAAACTCTTGATCTTGCCTGTAAGATTTGGGGTTTACCAGTGGGTGCTGCAGGGGCTACAGTTGCTGCCATGTGCTTGGGCCTGTTTCCTTTAACCAGGTGCTGCATACTATAAACATGAACTCTAGAAGTTACTGGAAGCATGCATCTCTCGTTTGTAAGCATGTTTGTGTGCTTTTCTGTAAGCTCGTATATCTGACAAATCTCAGTGGCCTTATTCAAAGTTAAATCACTGTCACAAAGCATAATCTTTCTCACAGCATCATCTTTAATACTACACACAAGTCTGTGTTTTATTAACTCATCCCTTAAATCACCACGTTTTAGCCTTATTCATCATGTCTGTTATATATGCTGCAAGTGTTTCACCAGGCTTTTGATCCTTTGTGTAAAATAAGTGCCTTTCCATTATAACATTTGTCTGGGTGTTACAGTTCCCTAAATTTATGTTTCAAGCACTCAGGGTCTTACCTTGACTCAGCCAGCACAAGAATATGGTGTTTTTCTCCCTCTCCTGCAAAGATAGCAGGTGCATACACAAATGAATGCTCCCTTTCAATGGTTTCGGACTCAGCTAAGTTAAGCAGAATAAATGCCTTTGTATAGTCATCTTTATATGAAAATGTACTCTTGCTCATACACTGTCCAGTTCTCTGCAATATTATGGTCAAACACAAGTTTACTGGGTTTTCAAAATCCATCTGCAGTGCCAACAAAGTTTGCATAAACACACTGTATGGCCATTGTAAGTATGTAAGAACAAGCTATGGTTTGACAGCTCGTAATAACATTCAAATGCACAGTAAACTCTTTGAAATGCTTTACTTTGCCAAATGTGTTCTGAAATGGCTATATATTGTGAAATTACTGTAATACTGCACAAACATGCAAACACTTCTTAACACTTCTGATAACACGGATATCTTTAATTAATGTGAAAAATATGTGCTTAGGGAAAATGCAGTTGTTTCCCCATATTTTATTCATTTTATGCAATTCAGACTTTATTTCAAATATTTTCCATAGTAATTCAAATATTTTTATCAATATCAGACTTTTTGGTTTATTTAAATATAATTTAGAGCTTTTTGTATGCTTCATTTCATATTTTGTGGATAAGAAATTCTTTGAGCAAGTTTTAACATCTGAAATTTGTTCCTTACCTGTTTTGTGAATTATACGTACAGTAGAGATGTTCCAGTCATATATATTCCTCCAATATCAACCGGATGCCACTCAGACTCAAATTGGAGAAACTGGAACTCTTTCTGGCAGCAAGTCGTTTTAGCTATGCTTCTTCTGACACCATGTCCTTTTAGCTATGCTTCTTCTGACACCATGTCCTTTTAGACATGCCACTTTTGACACCATGTCGGTCGTCCCTCTCTAACTTAAATGACAAACAGGCAGGGTAGTTCATTTAGATGCTTTATTATATAAAAACACATCAGGATAGGTTGCAGCATCATAAAATATAAATTAACTGATTAACAGACAGACCTTACAGACATGCATGCTTACATCTCATCAGCTTACTACAAAATGACAGGCGCGCACATGCTCAGTATTTATACACTTGTGCAAGCCCTTAGATAGCTTCTTAAAAGTACATACACACACATTGATCTACAGCTTTGATCAAATGGAGAAGGCATGAAATCAGTAAGAGAAAAAAGTTTCACTGTATTGCTAAACTGTGTTCATCCTCAAGTCTTGTTGAGAACATTCAGAAGGTGGACCCTGTTTTTACAAAATCTCACCGATATGTCACTGATATATAGGTAGTGTTTTATGTTGTGTATTATTTAATTATTTATTTACTGGCATTTGGTGGCCGGGAAAGTCTGACTGGGTCAGAAACCCATTTGCAGCTGAAGCCGGGTGAGAAAAGCTCCAACAGTAAATTTAATACAGTAGCAGTAAAGATATTGTTGCATTTAACATGTCATCAACATTTCAAAACATCATTATAAAGTTATCAAACCAAGCATTATGAAATGGAGAAATATGCATATGCACTTTTATAATTTGGATAAATATTTACAAAGTATATAACAGTCACTAAAATATTATTACAATAGACACAGAAACATATTTTATGGATATGAGGATGAGAGGTAAAAAAAAAAACAGACACATCAGAGAGTCTGGTGGAGATAGTAGGTTGTAAGACACAGAGGGGGTTGGAAAAAGAAAACGGATATTAGGTTGAGCAAAGGCAGGTTCAGGAATTGTAAAGGTAGTTTTTTAGTGTAAGTTTAAACTTTTTGGGGATTGTCGTGGAGAAAGGTTAAGAAATAAAAAAGAAGAATTGGGTGCATAGGTCCCAGGATGAAATAGTGCCCAGTCCTGGTGTTCACACTGATCTGATGTTAGCACTGGAAAGAAAGGCAATGTAGCATTCTCAGAACATAGAAGCATTCCTACCTAAGGGTTAAACCAGACTCAGGAAGAGGATGACCTCTCCCTGTTGGAGAAGGTAGTAATCCGTAAAAAATATGAAGCCTGACAGGCCAAACAAGAGGCATAGGGATGATAAAGTAGACTGTTGAAGGTAAGAAAGAAATTATATATTATTGTTAAGCAAGAAGCCCAACATTTCTAGTCAAAGGATCTGTAGATATGTTAAGAGAGAAATTAGTGGTGAGAAACATACTTGCATATGAAAATTGCCAAAAGCTAAAAAAAAGTGCATTTATTACTAACACCAATCTGTAAAAAACATTACACAGATGAAGAAACATTGGGCTGCCTGGAAAAAGAAACAACACAGGAAGTGCAAAAATATAAATAACAAAACCCAGAGATTTTTGAAAGGTATGAAAAAGACCACGAATACAACAGCAACACCAGGTGCAGGTTAGAGCTTCAGTTCAACAGCCATTTAAGGGTTTGTTGAATTGAAGCTCTAACCTGCACCTGGTGTTGCTGTTGCATTCGTGGTCTAATTGTCATGGTCTTTTTTAGGTATGAAAAAGAAACATGGACATGGGAAAGAGAGAGAGCGATCTGGTACCATGCAATATTTATGCAAAGGAGTAGGCCAAACTAATCATTACAAAAAAGCTGCTCCAAAGATATTTGAAGAGAAATATAGGCAAAGGCATCTGGATATGGAACATTTTACAATGGGGAAAAAAAAGAAAGTAAAGGGGGAGCTGTACAAAAGTGGATTAGTAAGACAGAAGTTAAACAAATAGAAAGCGTAGATTTTGGTGTGGAGAATGTAACACAGGCCCTGCTGCAGCATGATGGAATTATGGGTCCCCAGATTAACTCTTTTGCGCCTATAGCACTATGTATGCAGTTTCTCGATTACCACCTAAAACACCTATCATCATAAGACGTCTTCCCACAATGCCCATGGCACATCAGTGTGCTCTTCACTTTTATGATTGCTACAAACTGTTTAGTTTAGGGGCAAAAAATGTCTATAAACTGTGTAATTTACAGAAAACGTAATTGCATGGTTAAGCTACTATAACTTAAAGTTAAAAAGGTAGCCTTTCCATTAGAAAATTCTGTGAAAAACCCTTTTTTCAGAGGGTATTTCACAGACCACTCAGCTTGCTAGCCAGTGCTTCAGTAAATGTTTTTAGCCACAAACAGGGAACCATAAACTTCACGCAAGCAGCAGTACAAAAATGATTAGAATTATTCCAACAAAGGAGTGTTTAACATGTTTTAGCCAAGATGTCTGTAAACCTTGGCTAAAGCTGAAACCTGGAGGCATGCTCTTCCTTGCCATCACAAGTCTCTTCCTGTTTGTGTCACTGCCCCTGTTCAAGTACTGATAATGAAAAGCAGGGCAATTCAGTGATTCTTTCCCTTTTTATTCTGCTGGAAAAATTGAGTATTTCTTTCTTTATTGGCATGATCGCTGCAACATTTTCTGTATGTCCTTCAAGGTGGAAACAATTAATTTGTATTTATTTATTTGTGCTTTTTGTTTTTTTGAAGTATCCACTTTTGACTGACTGCAATCCAAACCTCTCAACTATTCAGATTATTGCAGTGTGTCCATTTTTTTGCCTGCTATTTTTGGGCTGTTCATAAAATTTGTGCTTTTTTAGCACACTATTGAGGATTGAACTCATTAAATAGTGATGGACATTTGAGTTTTAGAATTCATATCTTTCAGAAAATACATGCTAATGCAAGACCTATTATGCTAGCAACTGTCAGATTTTATAAGAACAGTATTTAAAATGTATCCCTATTTTTGTTCTTTGTCCTCCCATTATTTTTCCCTTTCTCCAGATTTCTTGTGCTAAGACGTTGAGAGGTATGCCACTGTCTCCTACCAACCACATTTTTGTATGCATTCTCTATCATACCTCGTCAAGGGCATCGGCCAGCATATACTGTGTACACTGTATCATACATGTGATCAGATAGGAGGGAAGCAAAAAAAAAAAAAAACATAAGAACTCCGAAGATTGTATGCCCATTAATCTGTCATCCACAATCCACATAGTAATGTTGTATGTTGCTAAAAAGCTTCTCTCAGCCCAGAGGGTACTTTGAGAAGAAAATCAAGGGGCAAAAACTGTTTACATGCACTCCTGCATGCCTTTTATTTACATTTGTTGGTTGGGGATATCGTGACTGGTTCAGAATGACCTCATTTTGTTTGTAAGGTGGAAGAGGGTAGCAGGCAAAAAAACTTGTTGAGGTACTGGAAATGACAATTACCTAGGGAGACTGAATATACGTGGGACATGACTGGTCATTTGAAGATCACTTGTTACTGGCTGCTCATGTATTGACAGCCTAAATACAATTGTAGCCAATACATATTACCTTTCTTTTTCTGGGATATTTGTTTGCAATACAGTCATGGAGTTGAGTTGTCGATTTTCCTACTGTATTACCAGTCAGGAAGAAAATGCCAGTATTTTTTTTACGTTCCTTCCTTAGAAGTTCGCTAGGCTCCCTTTATGCTAGATAAGGTCTGGTCTGCATAATAGACTGTTTATTTTTCTTATGGAACTTTGCTGAAACAACTTTGACTTTTTGAGTGGGAGATAACAGGATAGTTTGTGTGTGCTGCACTTTATCATTTTGTATGATTTGTCATATGGATTTTGAAAGTTATTTTGCTGGAATAACTTTTGGGGATAGGATAACATAAAATACCAAATAGTACATTAAGCCACAAATTCACACAAGACAGCATTTCTAAGCTCAAAGCTTCCACTCTAAGATTCCTCTGCACTGAATTTGACACCACAGCGTTATAGCCAATCCATATTAGGACTGAAAAAAATATACAGGATTCTTATTTCTAATTTACCCATACTCGAAGAATTTCTCTCTGGGTATCTAGTATTACGAAAAAATCATTCTGGGTGGTGTCAATACTGACTGGCAAAATGTAACCTCTTTGGTCTAACTCAACTAATCAGAACACCTACTAGATACAACAGAAGAAATACGGGTGCAATTTATGAATGGATTTTAGTCTCAGACCCCAGTAAATATACTATCAGTGGAAGCTGTCCTAACTCCCTAAGTGAACTTCTCCCTGCATAAAAACAGACTTACCACTCATCACCCTAATACCCACTAACATAAACAAACTAGAAATCTCACAAAATTTAACAACTACTACAAAACTTAAAGACCTATTCAGCATTATCCTAAGGTCCTTCAACTGCTATATACTAAAAATTGACCCATTAGTTTAGGCAATTACAACTTTTAAATGACGTGAACTGAAAAAAAGGAGCCAGCACAAATCGGTGTGGAAAAACATATTATAGCTCATACATAGTGTATTAAAAATACACAAAAACATCATATTCACCAAATAAATCAGACCGGTTTCGGCAATGCTGCCTTCCTCAGTGAACAAAAACAGTATGACAAAAATTCCGTCCAGCAAAACCTTATATGCATATAGGAATCAATTAACAATTAAACAGTTATTGAATTGAACAGTGTTTTAAAAGTAGTCATTCAAGCCAGGTGGAAATAATCCAATGAGCTTGACTATCCATTTATTTTCTTTTAAATTAAGTATCTCATGCAATCTTGCCTTATCCTGTGTTTTGTGTAAAATACAATCAATGATTGTAAATCTAATTATCCCAGTTTTATGTTTACAAATATGTTTGTACAGTGCACTAGATTGTTTGCAGTTCTTAATGTCACTCATGCGTTCACTTATCCGCAATCTAAGTGGTCTAGATGTTTGTCCAACATAAAATGTTGGGCATGTACAACTTGTCAGATATATCACGCAGTTGGTACTACAAGTAGCAAAAAAAGTAATGTCAAACATACAAAGTGTATTCTGGCTAGTAAAACTGCCAGTTTTATAAACCTTAGAGCAATTACAACAATGACCACATGGATTACACCCCATCGGTTTGTCCTCCGTCATGGTTCTCTGGAAAAAAGACCTATCCTAATTCTGACACCTTTTATAATGGTTGAACAAAGAGCTTAAAGACCGTCCCTTACGAAAGGAATAGATACACCTATCCCCCACAAATTCCATGAGTGAGTCTTCCCCTTGGAGTATATCCCAATGTCTAGAAATGATATTCATGAAGGAATGTGTATTTTTACCGTATGTAGTGATTAGCCTAACTTGGTTACTCCCAACGGGTTGATCATCCTTGTATACAAGGAAATCCGATCTATCCTGCTGAGATGCAAACTGGCTAGCTCTACAGATGTCACCAACCCTGTATCCCAGGTTCCTAAATCAATTAGAGAGATCACGCTTATATTGATTGTACATAGAGGAGTCTAAACAGATCCTTCTGATTCTAAGAAATTGAGACGTGGGGATATTCCTGATGACATGATGGGGGTGGAAGCTGGAGGCATGTAGTAAAGTATTATATTGTGGAAATTTGCGAAAAACTTCTGTCTCCAAGGTGTCATCGAGGGTACATTTAACCAGGAAATCCAAAAAAGTTATCTCCTTTTGGTGCCATGTTACCTTAAATTGAACCCCCCACATATTATATGGTTCAAATATTCAACAAACTCTGCCAAATAGGAGGCATCTGCTCTCCACACCATCCAACAGTCATCAAGATATCGCCTCCATATATCAATTTCTACCAAATAAATATTATGAGTGACATCATAAATCAGTTGCTCCTCTATATAAGCCATGAAGAGGTCGGCATATATGGGGGCAAAAGACGCCCCCATAGCCATACCCTATACCTGCCATACACATTGGTTTTGAAAATAAAACACATTCTTAATAAGAACATGTTCGGCCAAAATGACCAAAAGAGTATTAAAGCCTGGTCTATATAGTTCGGCCCTATCCAACCAATATTGAAGAGAAGCCAACCCGGCCCAATGGGGGATATTAGTATACAGGGAGGTGACATCGAGAGTACACAATAACCAGTAAGGTTCAAGTTGCGTATCTGATATAATACCCACAAATTGGGTAGTATCTTGTATCTGGGCCTGAATGCATGGTAGCAGTGGTTTCAAATAATATGTCAGAAATTCAGAAATGGGTTCAGTAAGTGAGCCCTGCCCCAAAACAATAGGTCTACCTGGGGGGTTGTCAAGATTCTTATGAATTTTAGGAAGCAGGTATAAATATTGTTGTTTAGGATGATCAATTTTCAAATGATGGGCAGTTTCCTTGGAAATAATACCTTCTTCAACTGCCAAATCCAAAAAGGCATCAATCTCAACCTTAAATCTGGCTGTGGGATCTATATGCATTATCTGATAGTATTTTTGATTTGTCTGTGTGCCTCATCATTATATTGTGTCCAATCTTGGACCACTATAGCTCCTCCCTTGTCTGCAGCTGAAATAACAATATCTTTGTTTGATCTAAGCTCATCTATGCAAATTCTTTCTGTCTGAGTGACATTGTCCCTGCTTAAGTGATCCTTACCCAAATTTCGATGCAAGTCTTTGAGCACATTACCCTGAGAGAGTGAAACAACCGGAGACATAGGTGGCTTGAATGTGGACATCCAAAATCTAAAAGATCTATTATCAGCCTGATTTGACTCACCCTGAACAAGTAAATGTAAATTTAGATTATGGCAGAAATCTACCACATCCTGTGCAAATTGATGTTCAGGTACAAAAAAAAACTAGGAAACTACAAATTTTAACTCATTAACACCTATGTGGTTTGGAAAGTCACACCTCTAGCAGCCAAGCACAAGTTGCATTCCAGAGGAGTTCTGAACGATAAACTTAAAAAGCGTAAGATAAACAAAGTTTTCTTTACAAAGATAATGGTGCATTCAGAGTTTTTCCATAAAAGCTATATTATAATGCACACAAACCCCAAATTTACATTGTTACCATACATTCATAAACAAATTGTCATATTTTGGAGAGTGTACAACCTAGACATATATTGTTAGAACATTTTTGTTAACCAGACATAATCTTTCACGACAGCAAGAAATTCCTCTGTGGGTACATGCTTATTAAGGTAATTACAGAAATATGAAAACATATGCTTAATTATATAAGTGATATAAATAACACTGAATCTCTCTCAAGATGTCAACTTATAGTGCAAATGTCAAAGCTAGTTTTTGTCAACAACATTTGCGGTTTCACTTGATGTCATGCAACAGTTTGCAAGTCATTTTTTTGAAGTATTAAGTACATAGGTAAATATTCCCTGAGATTCAGTAACACCTACACTAAGTGTGCACCATTCTGAGTGAACAGAAAACACAGGCATAACTCACATCTTCTTCCTCCTAATTTTAGTTTTCCTACTGATTTTCTTGCAGCTTTAAGTATTGACAGGGATTCATAAAGGTTACCACAAAGTGCATACTACATGAACACTTAGCGTAATCTTTCTTAGTGACCAGAAAACGCAAAGTGTGGTAGGGATATTCTTGAATATATATCATGTGCATTACTGTAGGTTTTATTGAATCTGGTCCATTGCTTATTTTCATAATTGTTAACAACTAACAATAGCTTGGGTATAGTGCGATATAAATGGACATTCACAATGAAGTTTCCTCTTTCCCACTGAGGAATGTCACACCATATTTCTCAATAACATGTAGGGCTTATCATTATGAAAATATGTACATAAATATGAAAAATATGGATAAGTGGCAAACAGTGATTAATTTCTGTGCTTGCAGGACATCCTGTACTAACAATTGTAGTGTCATTTTGTTAATAAATCCTTGCATTTTCTAATACTTCCCATTATTAGCTGGTAAGTCACGTAGTTAAAAAATCCAGTCGTAAAAAAAAAGTCTGGACACCGTAAGGAGCTCTGGGAGCAAAGTGGAAGTATACAAAAAAGGAGTTATCAACTTGAATGAGTTTATGACTTTTTAAACATGCTAAATAACCTTGACCCTCCACATATAAAAGGAATAAAAGTAAAACACTGTCCTTGGCTCTCTACCCTTACCAAAAACATTATGTGTACCAGAGATAAGGCTTTGAGGGAGTGGCTAAATAAAAAAAAAAAAAAAAAAAAAAAACTTGCAGCAATACAGGGAACTTTGTTATCAAGGAAGATATATATATATATATGTATATATATATATATATATATATATATATATATCTAGGACTGTTGAACAAAAGTTCAACAGTCCGAATCCACTATCACCGAAGACACTTTAGCGAAAGCGCTTTCACCAAAAAGGTGCTTTCACTAAAGTGTGTTAAAAAAAAAAAAAACATTAAATTAACGTTTTTGCAGGGGGCAGGCCCTGCTGTGCCCCCCACACCCCCTACTTTAATATTCTCACTCCGAGATCGCACTACAGTGGGGAAAAGAGAATTTTCCCTTAAACGCACCGTAGTATGACCTCCGCAACAGGCATACTTACACGAAAGTATGCCTGGCCATTAGTGATTTGGTGATATTCTCATTCGGGGATCAGTACGGATCCCATATATAGATATATATATATATATATATATATATATATATATATATATATATATATATATATATATCCAAAAAATTATGGTCTTGTATTCACACACACACTACTCATTTCTGGCTCAAAGATCTGTATCCCTCTCAGACCTGCTTCCCTCAGAATAGCAAATACATTAATAAATAAATCCTTTATGAAGAACATTGCTGCCCTCACTAACAACACATCAACTTCCCCTGCACAAACCCGTAACATATTACCAACTGCACCCTGCACTCCAACCTTAACCTCTGAGAAATATGAAACCAAATAACCTTAAAACCTGTAACAATGTGTATTATTAAAAAAATACTACTATTTAAACTTAAACCTTGCTCCACAGCTGACAACAACCTCCCACTTGAATACCTCAAGATGGCAGCAAAAGCTATATCTTACCTAGTACCTGCCTTAATCAGTAGATCGATGCAGGAATTTTGTGTCCCAGCTAGTTGGAAAAGAACATATGTCATCCCACTGCACAAGAAAGGAAACTCTACAAAAGTCTCTACCTTTTGTCCCATTGCAGTTCTCTCTCCGCTCTCAAAAATCCTAGAAAAATATATCCACACTCCTCTTCTTTACCATCTCCACTCAAAACAGCTGTTAACTGCTACTCAGCGTGGATTCCATTCTGGTCATAGTACAACTACTGTACTATTATCCTTTTTGGATAATATAAACAATAAAAGGAACTCTGGCAGACGTATCTCTTCCAGATTTCTGGACCTGTCCAAAGCCTTTGATACCGTGTCATATAGCAAACTTTCTCTCAATGACTGCTGCATCTTGTCATATCTCCTCCTTTACTTCAATGGTTTAAAAGTTACCTGTCTGATAGACAGCACACTGTTGGATGACAACATACTTTTCTCTCCTTACCATTACTACTGGTGTACCCCAAGGTTCAATTCTTGGTTCACTTCTATTTAATATTTTCATTAATGACTTCTATACTTCTTCTAGACAAGCATCACTTAAACAGTGTGCTGATGATCTGACACACTGATGAATCTTTTTGAAAGCACATAGTAAACTTTTACCTCTGTTGAAAGCTGGCTTCACAATGCCTAATTATTACTCAACCTAAAAAAAAAAAACAAACAAAAAAAAAATTTTTCCTATACCTCACCAGAGCATATCTGAAGGGGGATTCCAGCTTCAAATTCCTATGTAGTTTCATTTGCAAAATAGAGTGACTATAGTGCTATGCTTTAAAATTGTTAAAGCTGTGGTGCAAAATGAAACTGTTAGAATAGCAATCTTTTGATTCTTTTGTGCCTGAATATTCTGTTTGCTGTATTATGAAAGGTCATTTATTATTTTAATTCTAGAGAAATATATTCCTAATATTTGGTTGCCATTGGACACTGTTTGACCTCAGCACAAAAGCTGTGGTAGGTTGGGGTAAAACTAATGTCCAGAATGTGTATTAAGTTCTCATTATGTTTGAAGTACGAATCTTGTGTAGTTTCCATCCTAACAATGAGTGGTCACAGTGCTGTGCCTTAAAATAGCTAAAGCTGGGGAGTCACATTTAGAAGAATGCTACAGTGGATGCTGTGAGCTTAGAATTCTTGTTTTAAGTTCATTTTGTGCCAGAATAACCAGTTTGCTGCATTATGAGAGGCCATTTATTTTTATTTTATTTTACATTTGTTTACTGGAAAAGTCTAACTGGGCCAGAGGCCTTTTTCAGCAGAGGCCCGGGGAGAAAAGCTCCATACAGTTAACAAAGTAATAAGAAGAAATTGTACTTATAGCATGATAGGTAACAACATAGCTTAAAACTATTTCAGCCTGCAATAGCGATTGTACAAACACAGACATAACAGATTGCAGCATAGCTTATTCTGTTTTACTTTATACAAGACTCCAATGAAGAAGTAGATAAGGAGATAGCACGTGTCAGTTAGACAAGTGTGATATTAGTTACAGTTATTGTAGAAGATTGACATAAACTGAGGTTAGTTGAGCAGGAGACAGCAACCAGCAATGGGAAAACCAGTTGGAAGATGCATAAAAGAGGAGTGTGAAGAGGGTATATGGTAAGGGGGAGGATGGGCAAAGTCTGGATCATCCAGAGGTAGTACAGGAACACAGTCAGTTGTTGGTTAGATGATTTAAGAAAAGTCCATAGTGTTGAGTATATGCTAAGGAATGGAGTTCCAAGTTTTTGCTATTTGGTTAGCGAACAGAGAGTCTGCAAAACTATTGTTGACTTTAGTGACTTTTAGTAAAAGCTTGCTGGATGATCATATGGTTCGACTGGCCAAGTAAAGTTGCACTACTTTCTTTAAGGGCAGGGTAGTTGTACGTTGGTTGAGTGCTAGCAGATTTGTTAGTTTGATCCATTTTAGTTGTTGAAGAGCAAACCTCCGAAACCATACTGAATTACTCAGTTTTTACTGGGTTTTGGGGTCCGAATGAAGGGGTGCCACAATTCCTGAGTGGCACCCCTTCGTTTCCAGTTTTTTTCTTTTGTTTTTTTAATTTTTTTCAAATATCGCACTGTCAGAGCTGTTGTCGTCACGTCAGCGATGATGTCAGCTCTGTCAGGGCTACCAGCCAGTCAGAATTGAGCTCAAGGAGCTCATGTCATCATTTCCAGCTGGCTGCAAATGCGAGCGGGAACGTGGATTATCAGGCAGCAGCACTCGTTTTGTTTGGGGGAATCAAGTGCAAATGTGAGCAGGAACGTAATACATTAACGGCACTACTCGTTTTGGACTCAAGTAAGAAAAGTGTGTGTGTGTGTGTGTGTGTGTGTGTATGCCCCCATGTAATACACCTGGTGGCTACAGGTTTTCAGGCTCAAACACTCTACCGAAAAGAGCCTAAAGTCCCTCGCTACCACCATTTCTGAGCTTTGTCCAGATTTTTTTGTGCTAAAAGTTGAGAGCTATGGTGAGAAGTGAGAACTGAATTCACTAAATTATAGCCATTAAGCTTCAGTCTTCCTTTTTTTCAGGAAACTGCTGATTTGGCATAGTGGTATGTTGCTCTGACTGTAGTGCATAGGGTCCTGAGTTCAAGACTTGCCGGTGACATGCATGGTGGTAACACAACATTTTATTCTAGTAACTTTCGTAGTGTAAAAGCTTCCACAGCAAAACAACCAAAAAATACAAAAGTAAGTGCTGTAAATGACGCTAAGTGCTCAAAAGTACCTCCAGGCAGCCAGATGGATAATTCCACAATTTATTAAGTAAACCACACGAAAAAAATTAACGCTCTTCAAAACAATAATAATCGCGTTTTCGTCTCACTATGTGGGACTTCATCAGATATAAGGAAGTTGTGCAAATAACATTTAAATATCTTATTCCCTTTACAATTAAGGAAAAATACCAATGACAATTGATTTCCACATTTTAAAATGCCCTATCGGCTTCACTTTCTCATGAATATTCATGAGTATTACATTCATTATTCAAGATCTCCTAGATGTTCACAGATCTCCGTTCCAAAAACGTACATCCTTATGTGTGTTTTATATGATATACTTAATAGGAGATACTTGACATTAGGCTTTCATATTAAACTTTTCTACTCTTGAATGTATTCATATACTGATTAAAGACGTACAATAAACATACAATATGTAAAAACATTAAAAACATCTTAAAAATGTTTAGTTTTATAAACTTCTTAGTTACCTATCTTAATGTGCAAATATAATTAATAATACATATGTAATATATAATAAATACTTGAATATTTAAATAATAACTAAGTGTGTATAAATATATAAATATATAAATAATTAAATATGAATGATAAATATAAAGTGCATGCAGTATAAATTTTGTGTATAATATAAAACTTAGAACATTATGTATGACTTGTGAATTGGTGTTATTGAATTTAAGGGACATTATAAAAATACCTAATAGGATTCCATGAATCTTTATTAAAAACTTCTTTGTAGAAAGAAAAAAGAAATAAAAATGACAATAACATTCCATTTACTTAATGATTCTGTAGTCTACTGCCCTCTAGTGTTAAAACCTAGGATATATTGATTTAAATTTTGCTCCTATGGATATATAATCATTTAATCCAGGGCTTTTACTAGCATCTAAATGTACCTGCCACCATAACTCCCTACTTTCTAATGTATCCTCCCATGGGCCTCCCCTGGGATCCATTTGAATTTGTTCTAATACAAAAAACAAGTAGGTTGCACCTAAACAATTTTTGGTGTGTTTGTAAAGTGCATTTGTTTCTCTTTCTTTTTTAATGTCGTAAGTGTGTTCGTAGACCCTCTTTTTTAGTGGTCTTTCTGTCTTTCCAATATAGAAAGATTGACATTTTTGGCAGGTCGCTAAATATACTACTCTTTGAGTTTCACAGTTATAGTGACTGAAACTTTTTATTAATTTGTTTCTACTCTCCAAGTATATTTCATCCTTATTTATTATAAAGATGCACTGGGGGCATCTACCACACTTAAACGTTCCTACTGTTTCACCAGATTTTATTCTCTTTGTCTTCCCTGTTCTTTCTAACATATTCCTAATATTAGGTGGATTTTTATAAACAATTTTAGGTACTATCTTTCTGACTTCCTCAATGTCAGTGTAAGTTAGGAATGTTTTCCATTCTCTATTAATTATTCCGCCTATTTTCTTATTGAAGGAATTATATTCTAATATTAATCTTCTTTGATAACTTTCACCTTCATTATCTGTTTTTCCTATATTTTCTGTTCTTTCATTTCCTAAACCATTAGTGGTATTTCGTTCTATACCCTTAATAGGGTGACATCTTCCACTTCTACCTAGCTCAACTTCTTTCCTTATGTTTACCTAGCTCAACTTCTTTCCAAAATTATGCAAGCAATGTTTAAAATGTGTCCCGGGTTTTTGCCCCCCCCCCAAAAAAAAAAACTGAAATTGAAAATAAGTGTGAGAAGCTGTGCAAGATGCCTATGGCTTACAATACTGTCATTCTATTTATAGTGTGAGTGTGGAAGTAGACTTTCACGTTGGAAATGTTCTGAACTGGGCAGTTTTGTCATTATTGGTTCATGCATTTTGTTTCACTGCCTACAGTGCAGCCTATTGGAAAAATGTTCAAACTTCTTCTTCTTCTTCTTTCGGCTTTATCCCGGTTAGGGGTCGCCACAGCGGATCACCTGTCCGCACATTGAATGGCAGTGGAGTTTTACGGTGTCGAGTTGCCAGCCCGGCGCCCAACCTTCCACAGAAGGCACACTCACACGCACACCTAGGGCCAATTTAGAGTGTCCAATCCACCTGCAGCATGTCTTTGGGATGTGGGAGGAAACCGGAGCACCCGGAGGAAACCCACGCGACCACAGGGAGGACATGCAGACTCCGCACAGAAGGCACCCCAGCCGAGGATCGAACCGGAGAACCTCTTGCTGTGAGGCGGCAATGCTAACCACTGCACCACCGTGGCCGCCCATTGGAAAAATGTTCAAACAATAAATTTAAAATGTGCTCTAACAAGTGTGCTGTATTATACAAGGAATATAACTTAATAAAGTCAGGAAAGTGTATCAAAGAAAATAACAGATGTATGTTTCTTGTTTTGTGTACAAGGGGCCAATGATTTGAAAACAGCCCAAAGGTAATCTTTATCCACCACTGGGCAGATGCATTTTCTTTGGATGTGGTGTGGGTTTCAATGCTATTTCAATGAATGTGAGTTTCAAGGGCAGAGAAGTTTTAATGCCAAGTCTATTTTCATTGTCAGAGAGTATTGCTTTGTTTAGCAGATGTCTGTTAGTGTTTGTTGTGCTGCAAAATGTAAAAATAAAATCCAAATAATCATTGTAGAAGTAAAGCAGTATGCACACATTAGTGTTTATGGTAAATGGGGTGAAATTGCCAGGTAATGGGACATTGAAATGGCTGCAGGGGGACTCTGCTGCCATATTTTGGTTGTCTGTTCTTCAGTTTGCATTTCAAAGTTGGTATCCCACAACTCCATTGGAGTGGGTGTGGTTATGTTATTGTGTATGCAAATTAGATGTTAATCAGCATACAGATTTGTACCTATTTTTCATGGGCCTTGTCCAGATTCTTGATATTTTCAGGTTGAGAGGTATGTTGGAGAGCTAAACAGTAGTGTGTTCTGTTAGGGAGGTTAGCAGCAAATTTAGCTATTTTATGGTAGCAGGCTTCTAATTTGGTTAGGTCTGATACTGTAGGATTTGTGAAAATAGGAGAAGCATACAGTAGAGTGGATAAGCAGATGTGTTCTGGCAATAGATTGGAGATGTAAATGAGGAATGGTTTGGCTCTGTACAGTGAGCCAAGCTTGGTGTGGACCTTTTTAATGGAAAGGGCTATGTGTGTATCATATTTTAGTGAGTTGTTAATTATGACTCATAGTAGCTTGGTATTGTCAATAGGCTCAATTTTGGTATTGTTAGAGGAATTGATGAAGAAAGTGAAAGGAGACTCATGAGTTTTGGAGTTTGAGAAACGCATGAGTTTTGTCTTGTTTGGGTTTAGTATGAGTTGATTTTCATTAAGATATTGTTCTGTGTCTGTAAAGGATTTTTGGGTTCTGTCCAGGAGTTCAAGGAGGGAGGTAGCTGTGCAGATGAGTGCGGAATCATCTGTATATTGTACAATTGTTGCTAGTTGGGATGGAGAACTAAGTTTGTTTGTGAAGATGGTGAACAGTAGTGGCCCATGAATTGAGCATTGTGGGACGCCTACAATGACAGCCAGCAGTGCTGAGATCTCATTTTTCCACTTGACTGCTTGTTGGGGTTCTGATAAGTAGCTATGGAACCATGAGATAGCTGATTGGGTGAGATGTATGATGGTAGTTCGTTTAGTAGATTTTGATGGGAAACCGTGTCAAAAGCTTTTGCCATTTTAAGGAAAACGTAGGATATGAATTTACCATTGTTCTTGTGCTGGTTGACTGTATCTGTGAATCTTAAAAGAGCTGTTGTGGTGCTGTGTATTTGTCTAAAACATTGTTGAGAGCTGGAGAGAATGTTTTGTAGGAGTTGAGAATGAATGCATTTTTCCAGAATTTTGGCTAGGGGAGGGAGAATGGCATTGATGGTTCTGTGGATGTGCCGCCTTTATGCAAGGGATGATATGGATGATTTTCCAAAGTTTAGGAAGATGTTTTTCAGAGATGGAATAGTTAAGGAGAAAGGAGACCGGATATGATATTGAGTCTGCTGGTATTATTATTATATTAGTAATAGATAAATATTTTTCTAATGATTGGTTTTCGTCAGGAGTATGTGTACTAAGGTCTCATTATGTTAGAAGTAAAAGTCCTGTGTAATTTTGGTTGTAACACGCAGTAGCTATCCCAAATGGTTAAAACTGTGAAGTGAAATTGAAGGGATACTGTAATAGAAGCTCTGAACTTAGAATTGATGTCTTACATGTATTTTATACCTGCATATCCTGTTTACTGTAAAGCTGATGTTATTCCAGAAGATCTAGACACAAAGGGTGGTTTTAATTCAAGATTTGTGAAACTTGGAAGTAAATTAAATGAGGTGGGGGCAATACAAGCAGTGCTCTCAGCCTCCCATCTCCATATTCACAGAGATTGAGTGTGTTACAGTGCCTTTGTAATTGCTGTACTTCACACTTTTGGAGAATTTTGTCAAGATGTGAATAGATAGCATTTGCTCTCTGAAAAAAAGTACTAAATGGTGGTTGCAGAGGTGCTAACGATTTTGTTTTTCTCAGCCTCACTACCCAAGAGGTTAGTGACAAATTTAAAATTTCTGACATTATGCTAAGTTTAGTATTCCTAGTGTGGTGTGTGAACATATTGATATGCCATGTAGTGTTATTTATATTTGTTTATCATTTTATATAAGAACAATGAAGAAGCTCCTGTTTGAGAAGCGCAACCTGGTTTGTTTTTCTGTGTTCCACAAAATGTGTTTTATAGGTTCATAGGTTTATACTAGGCTATCTGCCTGAGGGCATTTATAAGCCTAGCCATAGTTTTGTGGCTTACGCCACCCCTTAGTTTGGAGAAACTATGCCCATTATTTAGCTGTGCCTCTGTCGAGCAGTGACACTGAGGTAACCCCTGGGGTGTATCTGCGATCTCCCATCCATTGGTCAAGATTCCTCTTGAACAAGGCCAGCGAGGTGCTCTGCCTCACATAGACCGGGATTTTGTTCCACAGCATAGGGAGTCTTTGGGTGATGAATCTATCCCTCCAGCACGTCCTATTAATAACCGTGTCGAGGTTTAAGTCACCCGCCCTTGTGGCTCTGAGGGATCTAGATTTTTTGAGATGAAGCATATTCATCAAATCTGGGTTTGACATGGCCTTGTATGTCAGGCATAGGTCACCTCTGAGTAAGCGGTACGCAACTGAATATAACTGGAGTTCTTTCAGTCGTGCAGCATAAGACAGATTTTTGAGACACTTTATCCTTTTGGTGAGGAACTTTTGTGGCCTCTCCAGCTGCTGCAAGTGTCGGGTCAGATACATTCCGAATGGGGCATTGTACTCGATCATTGGTCTGATATATATATTATATATTATATATTAATATATTTTATATATTAAAAAGTTAATTACAGCTTCTATTTTAGTAGTGTATATTTTTGTGATTATACACACACATACACACACACACACACATATATATATATATATATATATATATATATTTTTTTTTTGATTTATGAACTTTATGATAAGACATTTATAAGGTTTATATTTGGTGTTGTTGAAACAAAGTTTTTTTTTTGGTTATTTTTGTAATTTTTATGATTGTTTATGATTTTTATCTTTATGATTTGTTTACATGATGGTGTCGGTGTCTAGGGAGAGGTGCTTCTGTCTAGGGAGCACAAATATCCATATATTGTGACTGCTACCCAACAGTTGTTTGCTTTATGGAGAAGTGCCTTTTGCTATGCTTCCATCATAAATTTGCTGCATGTCAGAATTTGCAAAGGGAATGTACAGGTTGCTCCATTAGGTTTGCAATCTGTATGCTTATACTTTGCAGTTAGGTTATCTGTACTGCTACGGGAGTGCATAACTATGCGGACTGAATGTGTTGTTCCATTACATTTTTCTGTAATTTGAAGTAGCAATGACACAAATGTCAATTTATTTTGACCGCTGCTGCTGTTTGCTTTGTTTAGATGTGTTGAACACATGGCTGTGCTTCCATCTTACAGTTGTATGTCAGAGTTTGCAAAGAGAATGTACTGGTCATTGCATTAGGCTTACAGTCTGTAAACTTGCACTTTACAGTTAGATTATCTGTGCATTTACCAGAGTGCACAGCTATGCTGAATGTCTTCTGCTGTTATATTTTTCAGTAATTCGTAGTAGTATTGACACAAATGGCCATTTATTTTGACCACTGCCTACCAAATGTTTGCTTGCGTTTGTCTGGATGTGTCGACCTTAGGCCATTCATCTAAGCTTCCATCCTACATTTGCTGCATTGTCAGTTTGCAAAAGGAATGTACTGATCACTTCATTAGGATTGCAGTTTGTATACTTGAACTTTATGTTTTGTTATCTGTACTGTCACCAGAGTGCACGGCTGTGTTGTCTTGTTCCATTATATTTTTCAGTAACTTGGAGTTGTAGTGACACAAATGTCAATTTATTTTGACTGCTGACCAACAATTGTTTGAATACTTTATGTAGACCACAGGCCTTTTAGCTAGGCTTCCTGACTACTCTTGCCGTATGTCAGAGTTTGCAAAGGGAATGTATTGGTCACTCTATTAAGACTTGCAGTCTGTATACTTGCACTTTACAGCTAGGTTATCTCTATGATTACCAGAGTGCATGGTTATGCTGAATGTAGTGTTCTATTGTTTCAGCAGGTCCTGCCATCTGGGTGGAGGTGTCTGTGTCCAGGCATAAGCTCTGCTATTTTGGGGAAGGTATCTGAGTCCCTGCTCATTGCCTGCTGTCTGGGAGGAGGTGTCTGTTATTATCATTCATTTCTATAAGAATATTTCCCATAGCTATATTTCATTATTACATAGACCATCTGTTAGATGATCTGTGTTTTAGTGCCCGCATATGTAAGAATGTTTCCAGATGACTTCGGTGATTAAACTTTTATGGACAGTGATTTGACAAGTTTGGCTTTGAAACCTCATGTAATAACAAAAGCGTATGATGATTCACAAGTATGAATGCAGTATTTTTGCTTAGGTATTCTTACATGTCACAGGATATTACGTACCTGTGTATCTACCGGTAATAGAATCCTACAGTGCAGAGATGAATACTGAAAGCAACCACTGTGAGGATGAAGACTGGTTCAAAGAAACTATGGATGAAATTGAAGAAGAATACAATATGCCTGACTTTGCCTACCTTGGAGGATAGTGACGACAGTACAGGTAATGCTGAGGACACCTCAAGAGTGTGATGAAGAGGGTAACTCAGCCAAGTTATCACTGCAGTGGCTGCAATCACTCTGTCAGACGTGTGGCCTCACAATCCATGATTAAAAAAGTTTCTGTGATCCATGACCAGTGAAAATAAAGTCTTGCATGCAGTCATTGATAAGCATCCATGATCTAGGAGTGACTGGAACGAAAAATGGGTCACTACCAAATAGTAGAAACATCTGCAGTACACTGACAATGAACAGGTGCATCTAGTAGTGAATCAGAGAAGCCAGATGCTGCAAAGTGCCATTGGTTTGCAGTTAGCATGCTCACAGGAGTACAGTACTTCTATCTTGCAAGACATAACTTTGCCAGCTGGAAATATCAGCCTTATCCTCTTGTTTCCAGCCAGTGAATGTGGATTTTTTTTTAATTGTTCCTGAATTGGAGACATGAGAGTGTGCATCCAGTGTCTTGCACTTCCATGAGATGAACCAGCATGTCTTGTGACAGACAGTAGATTCCCTGTACCAAATGATGAACTGCAGTCCACTCACAATGAATGTTTTTCACTTCCATGTGACGAATCAGTATGTCTTGTGACACACAGTAGATCCCCTGTTCCAAGTGATAAGCCTCAGACTGCAAACACTGGATATCTTTCACTTCCATGTAATGAACTCATATGCCTTGTGGCACACAGTAGGTCCCCTGTACGAAAGGATGAACCACTGTCACAGGTGATGCAGTCTACTCCCTGAGATGACAGAATGAAAGTGGTGTCAGGGTGCAAAAATCTATGCAGTGTGGCCAGCCACGTATGTACATGGCACAGTGAGTAAACTGCTAGTAGTAGTACTAACAAAAAGTACTGTTGGTGTGACACAGCCACACCTATGGGTTAGTGGGATACTGGAATGTATAATGTCAGTGTCCATGATTTTTTGCAGCCCATGGGGACATCACTTTCTATACCTAATGAAAAAAATGAGCTTGACTTTTAACATCTTATGTTTCCATCATCACTGTACCAACACACTGCTGAAGAGACAAACTGGTACAGTTTGCAGTGTTAGCAACTTCAGGAAAGGTGGACATAGGATGGACACAAGTCAGTGCTGATGACATTAAGACATTCCTTGGAATGTGGATCTATACGAGTACAGAAAATACTAGGATATGGACCCTTTGTATGGCAGTTACTCCATTGCAAAGGTGATGCCTCACGTACATTTTGAAAAAAAAAAGTCAGCATTACTTTCACCTTAATGATAACACCACCAATTCCCCCTAGGAGTCAGCCAGGCCATAATACATTGCACCATTTATGGCTGCTATTGAATGCCTTTATTGAGGATTTTTAAAGCCAGTGTAACCTCCATGTAGTAGTATCTGTAGGTGAGCCTTTGATGACATTTTTACGTCATTTGATCTGCTTTCAATACATGACAGCCAAGCCACCAAAAATATGGTATCAGGGTGTGGGTGTAGGTGCTGGCTGATGGCTACTGGATGCATCAGTAACGTCCAGGTCTATACAGGAAAGGAGAAAGGGATACCTGAGGTCAAACTTGCACATTGTGTAGCCATGGATCTCACAGAGGGTTTATATGGTGAAATTAATCATGTGTATTTTGATCATTTCTTCATATCTGTAGACCTGGCTAATGCGTTACTGCAGCATGGGCTGTACTGTGTGGGACCATGTGCACCAATTGTCAGGATGGCCACATGATCTCAGTAATGTGGCTGCAGGGAAGCTCCATAGAGGAGACATTATTTAGGGGTAGAGTCGTCCATTGCCTGCAACAGGATGGAAAGACAATTATACAGTCTTTCTGCTGTCAGCTAACACGGATTCGATAGATGTTAACTCACTGCACTGTGCAGAGAAGGCAGAAAATTGGCACTCATATTCAGATACCCTATCCATCTCTCCTGCCTTGTTAAAACAACTACATGAAAGGTGTTGATGTCACAGATCACTTGTGAGCACAATATACTGCAGGAAGAAGAGCAGTGAAGTGGTGAATGTATCTCTTCTGGTTTCTGTGAGACATGGCCATTGCCAATGGATTTCTAATGCATTTCTTATGTTTAGAGAAAGTCATAATCACCAGGTTTATTCCTGGTATAGAAATATTTGCCCACGAACACAAATGGATTTCCGTAGCTCAACATGTATCAAAATATCTGATCCAGAAAGGGATCCCTGCACAGAGGGCAATGAACACACCATTGCAACAGAGACCACATTATGCAAATAGAATGCAGGATGTCTGTTACAAAACAAGCATACAGACTCATTGCAGGGATGCATGACATGTGGAATCAACTTGTTTGTTGACTGTTTTCCATCCTACCACGGTTATGCAGAGACAGGCGAGTCACCATAGTGACTGAAGTCAAACTGAATAAAATCGTCATTACACACTTACACTACTCAGCAGCAGGGTGGACATTTGCTTGGGACAGCATGGAAAGACACCCTCAGTCTTTCAGCTATCAAGTAACACAAATTCACTTGAACCAAGAGCATTTGTGGATAGAAGGCAACAACAGGACACATGGGTTATCATTCCCTCTCTCTCTCACTCACCACTTTACAAAAAAATTCATGAATGGTGATATGTCAGACCAGCTGCTGGCCCAGTATACCACAGGTATGTTTGCTCCAAAGTGGTGAGTATATCTGTTCTGGTTCCTGTGGGATGTTGATATTGCTAATGCATTCCTTCAGTTGCGAGACAGCTGGCCAGTTGTAGTCACCAGGTACATTTGAGGCATGGTAAACTTCCTCAATGAAGCAAACTAGCCTTTCATGAACAGTTGTTGACATTATTGCTTGTCACCTGTCTGGATTTCTGGTGAATCCCCCACTTGGGAGAACGAACGTACCACTGAAAAAGGAGTCACACTTTATCCTGTAGAATGCAGAAAGGCAGGTGCCATGGCTGTGTAGAATGCTAGAAATGCACAGCCATCATAAGGATGCATGCCATTTGGTATAAATGTATGTTTAGAATACTTTACACCATGACACAACTATGCAGGGTCAGGCGAGGCATCATAATTTTGCAGTTTTGGAGAAATTGAGTGAACGTGTGCAGATGAAAATGTGTAGTGATATTGCAATTTTTTGTATTGAAAATCTGCATAATAGCAGCATCAGTGGCCATATATTTCTACAGGTATGGCAAAAGACCACATGAACCAAAGCAATCAATGCAGCTGATAGGACAATGTCTGCACCATCAGCAAGGGAAATGCAAAAAGAGTGTGCAGCACCTCTTTTATATTTTCAACGGACAGGTTTTGATGTGCAGCTTCTGCATGCAGTACACATAGTGACCTTTGCATCCCTACAGTCGTGTCCCACATCTGACTGCCATTTCCAGTCACACAACAGCCATGTATGCCCCATCAATCTGACATCCCTTGCAACATTCATAGGTTCATAGGTGTGTTCTAGGCTAATGGCCCTGGAGCCTTTAAACCTAGCTCATAGGATTACCCTGACATCATGGCACCCGACCTTAGTTCCCAGTGCCTTTGTCGAGTAGAGCCACTGGAGTGATCCCCTTGGTGAATTTTCTGTTTCCCATCCACGCATCAAGATTTCTCTTGAAGAGGGCCAGTGCAGTGCTCTGTTTGACATGTATGGGAATTCTAGTCCATAGCATGGGCAGTCTCTGTGTTATGAACCTGTCCCTCCAGCACATTATGTTGATTGTGGCATTGAGAGAGATCTGGGAACACAGGTTGACAGTGGTGGGGAGGGATTGGGATTTCTTTAGACGTAACATTTCTAACAGAGCTTGGTATGACATGGCTTTGTAAGTCAAGCAGAGATCGCCTCTAAGTAGGCAGTATGAGAAAGAAACTAGTTAGAGTTTTTTGAATCTGTCCATATAGGACAAGTGTTTAAGACCTAAGATCCTCTTTGTGAGGTACTTTTGCGACCTCCAGCTGTTGCAGGTGTCTAGTGAGGTACATGCCAAATGGGGGCATTGTAGTTGATGACTGGCCTAATGAGGGAAGAGTAGAGGTAGACAATGAGCTCTTTCTTCCTGGATGCAAAACCCTTAGTAATGAGATGTGCCTAGGGTTGCCACCGTTCATCGTGGCTAAAACAGGAGTAAAGCCACACTCCTCGCGTCATCAGTAACCCCCCCCACATTCCACCCATTTTGTGATGTCACAATGACATCACTCGGCGAGGAACACACTCTTTTTCCGTTCTTGCTGCCTCCTTTCGGCTGATTTACTATGCTTTTCTGTAAAAAAAATCATAGAAATCAGCCGATTTACAAACTCCGATAGTCCGTTTCCTTTTTGAAACAGAATACCGGAGTTTGTACAGTGTTTTCCGGACTATCGGAGAATCAGTTTGATTTCCGGATAGTCCGGAAAAAAATGGAGGGGTGGCAACCCTAGATGTGCCATATAGAAGGACTTTCTGACCACAGTGGCAATGTGGTGATCAAAAGAGAGGTCGCTGTCAACCTGTGTTCCCAGATCTCTCTCAACGCCTTCTGTGTTCAGTGGACTACCATCAGTGTGGTAATTCATGGGAATTGGGTTTTTCCCAAAGGGGATGACGACACATTTTTTTGGCATTGAGCTTAAGGCCATGGTTCTGACACCAGTCATTGGTCTCATGAGACTTTTCTGTAGGATGTCAGCATCACTTGGGGAGTTAATAATAGCTCCCAACTTGCAATCGTCTGGGGAACTTTGTCAGCCAGAGTCTCTTCATGTTGGCCTGGACTTCAGAGAAGTAGATACCAAACAGGAAAGGACCCAAGACCGAACCCTGTAGGATTCCACTCATGACTGGTCGGCAGTCTGACTTGGAGTCAGCTACTTTCACACTGGGTGTTCTGTCTGTGAGCCAGTTTGCAACCCACCTGGTGATATAAGGGTTGATGCCTGTTGAGTTTTTCTGTGATTCCTGTGTGGGAATGGTATCAAAGGACTTGGCCAGATCAAGGTAGGCTGTATGAACCACCTTGCCTTCATCCACAGCTCTGGTGACTGACTCAAAGAAGTCGACCAAGTTGAACAGGCATGATCTACCCTTCACAAAACCAAACTGTGTGGGATCCAGAGTTTGGAGATTCCCTATATCCTTGTTTATTAGGTCTAGGATGATGCGTTCCATAGCTTTGCATATCAGACTCGTCAGGCTAATGGGGCGATATTCCCAGGGTCTGTAGTCGCTCCTCCTTTGTGGAGAGAGATGACTCTAGCAGTGTACCATTCAGTAGGGCCAGGGATATTGTCAGGTCCCATAGAAGCTGCATTCTTGGCATTGGACAGTGCTGTTTTAACCTGTGCAGCAGTAATACTGGGTGCCTGGCAATCTACTGGTATTGTGATTCATCCTGGGGGGGGGTAAAGTTGACACTGAATCTGTCAGCCAGTATATTGGCAATATCTGTTTGCTCGGTATAGGAGGTACCATTGTGCAGTAGCTCAGAGAAAATCTGGGTATTGCCGTGGAGATTCTTTACATAACTGTAGAAGGCCTTGTGGTTGCCTTTACTATCTGCTGCAATTCTGTTTTCATAGTTAGATTTAGAGGATTTGATGAGGGATCTCAACTATTTTTTGAGGCTGATAAGGCAGTTTTTCCAGTCTTGGGACTTCACCGTATTCCGCATTAGTTTCCTCCTTCTGTTGTAGAGTTTGTTTATAGCAGGGGACCACCATAGTGGCTTCTTTTTTTTTGGAGGAGAGCGTCTTGCTTCTAGTGGGTATGGAGAGATCGATGCATTTGTGTACGTGTTCGTACAGTGCATTGGTGTATGATTCGGCGGTCATGCAACTATTCTCCATTTGCATGGATGTCGTGAAGTTAGGATCCTAAATAAGATCCCATGAAGGAGAAGACCAGAAAACTATCACTCCCTTTAGTATGCAGCAGGGCACCACAGATTGCAGTAGCTAAAAAGGACTACAGATAAGTGCTACAGAAGAGCCTCCAATCAGACTAAATACAACAAGGTAATTCCACATTGTACTGGGAGCATTACAACAGTTTTTCTCCTGCATCTGAAGACCTTGACCTGGGTTTGAGCTCAACCAATGCAGAGACAAGGTGAAATCTTAACAGCATCCTCAGTTTTCAAACTTCAAATCCACACACCTTAAAGTGGCATCTTCCAAGCAGGACAGGAAACCAGTGACAATGAGTGCATTTAAACTATTCCCAGCCAAGGCAAAAGAATAGAGACAAGGCAAAAAGAGATACAAAAGGGCTACTTTCTGGCTACTTGCAGCCATTTTGTCTTCTGAATTAACACTCCAAGCGCAATTATACCAAAAAACAAACGGAAAATACCCTGCACCTTTACTATATGAAAGTGAAACCAGACCTACCAAAAGCAAGAAATGTTAATCCTGCTATAAGGAGAACCATATCGTAATAATAACTCAGTTTCACTGAACTGTCCATACTCCATATGTGTGTGTGTGTATACCTGTGTGTGTTGTGTCATATGGTATGTGCTGTCAATTCAAATCCCTAACTACAGCACACTCAGAGTAACAAACATAAAGATGTGGGATATGCTAACGATGTGTGATGATGCCAGCATTACTGAAAAAAATTGTAGATAATGAAAGTAAAGTTTAGAAGGGGCCACTCAGGAATTTGTTGCACTGCCTTATTTTATCCTCAAAAAAGGAAATTCCAAAATTTGGTATGGTTGAGAGGTATGGGTGAGTCCTAAATAAAAGACTTGCTCTGGTAGAGTTTTTAGCTGAATCTAGAACAGAACAGAATATAAACTGTTGTTAAAAACTGGATAATTGGTAGGGAATATTAAATATTGCATGATAACTATAAGGAAATACCACATACTACAATCCCCATTATCATTTCTAGGGAAGAGGTCACTAGTGCACTTTCCAAGGCCAAAAACACTTCATCAGTGAGCCCCAATAACATCCTGGGATGTTAAATAAATAGCATGAAACATGACCTCTCTGGTCCACTTGAATCATTTTTTCAACTGGAGCCTTCAGTCAGGTTTTGTGCTGAAGGAATGTAAGATGACTACAGTCATTTCCTTGAACAATATGAGATCCAAACACTGATCCAGATAACTACAGGCCCATAAGTTTTACCAGCCTCGTATGTAACACCATGGGAAGAATGCAGTTCTCCATCCTTGTGTGACCTGTAACAGAAAAAGTACAGTTGTGTAAAATCTTACCAGAACAGGAGATGTCCTTCTCTTCATTACAGTATTCATCACAGAGGGAATCTCCTGCCAAAGATAGCCCAATGTCTGACCAGTATACCAAAGCGTTTAGATCTTATAGGCATTGTACATCACCTTTTTTAAATTGTTTGATGGTAGTGCCTAGTTGTAAACCCATCTGTGTAATTAGGTTTGTAGTAGTTTAAACGTGCGTTACCCATTTTTGGTAGAATCTACTGGCAAACTGGGTGTTTGAGATGCTTTTTGCACTACTTAAATGTACTATGCTAATGCCAACTTCCTTACCTGCCTACCACCACTACTAGGAGATAAGGTGTTTATTTCTTACTACACAGCTATTAATTTCTCTCTCACCTTTTTTCTCCTGTCTCCAGTTGTTTTGTCCTGCATTTCCCCTTGGGACCTCGCCTGGGTGGACACATATACCCAACTAAAGTAATCAAACTCATCCATTTTTTGCTCAAGCAATATAACTTCTCTGCTGCCTCAACCCCCTTTCTGGATAGCTGAACCAGGAGTCTCCCAGAAGAAAATAAGGAAGTATGTGCATCTGCTGCTACTTAAACTTCTGTATTGTTTAATCCCCTGCTTGTTATCTTAGTACGCTATCTCCCTGCCAGGAAAGCCAGCAGCCTAAACCCCTCTTATTTCTGCCTCTCTGATCTCACTCTCATCTAACTCCCTGAGTTACACTAGCTCCCTTCTCTTTTCAGTCCACTTTAGTCCATAGACTGCCCTAGTGGGCTTAGTGCACTTTAGCATTTGGCCACTAGATGGCATCCCCTCCCCACTGTTATTGATTTAAATTCACTCACTTCTTGTATTTTTCTCAGTTTTTACATTCATTTTCTCACTTTCTCTCCTATAACTTATAGCCCACTCTACCTATTATATCCAGATCCCCTCTACTTACCCTGCTACAACTTCTCTCCTGCAAACTATGCTCCACTGATTGGCTCTCGATCTTCTCCTGTTTCTTCCCGCTCCGTTCGCCCTTCGGGCTCACTCCGCTCCCCTACCCTGCCCCCAAATTCCACCCGCCCCTAGCACCTCTAGCTATATCCCTCTTGTAACCACACCCACTTCCTCTCTACAACTATCAGTCTCCAACTCTCTAGACACACCCTCTACCACCCAATTTCCTTCTTGTAACCACACCCACTTCTATTATATACTATCAGACTCCAGTTCTAAAAATTCTCACACAGATAATTGGTCTTCTTTCTCCCTCCAACACCCACTCCCAAAACCCCACCCCCTCCAAACCTACTTAACTCTATACTCCCCCACTACTAATCTGGCTTTTACCAGCGTTGTAACCACACCCACTTCTATTATATACTATCAGACTCCAATTCTAAAAGTTCTCACACAGATAATTGGTCTTCTTTCTCCCTCCAACACCCACTCCCAAAACCCCACCCCCTCCAAACCTACTTAACTCTATACTCCCCCACTACTAATCTGGCTTTTACCAGCGTATCCTTGCAAAATAATCCTTTATATACATATAAAATACAATTACAACATTATACCACTAAGCAACCTTATTCAACATGCTCTTAAAACCTTCTTCCATCTCCATTTTACTACTACTACTTAAACTTTCCTATCTTCACTACCTCACCCAACCCAGTACTTCCTACCGTTCACAATTCTATCATGTAACTAACCATCTTAATTCCCCTCTCTCACATTCACACTCATCTATTTCTCCCCATCTATATCCTATAAAAAAACTCCTATCTTTCTCATACAAACTGTTCACCTCTCAGAAATACTCTATCCCCATAGCAACCAAAAACCCCTTCACCATCACAACAGAACCCTATCCTTTTATTAAACTGCTCAATTACCTCTCTAACCCAATCCTTCATCTGATTACCAGTCTTTTATCAGGTGATATCCATCCCAACCCAGGCCCCTCCACCTCAACCACTACACACAAGCCTATAATACTTACTTCTTTAAACTCCCAAAGTATAGTCAACAAAGTCGCAACCCTCCATGCCTGGCTCATGCATAATAAACCTGACATCCTATCTATCTCAGAAACATGGTTAAAACCCCATATAAAAGACTCTGAAATAATTCCACCTAACTATTCTATCATTAGAAAAGACAGGTCCCACAAAAAAGGTGGAGGTGTAGCTCTCCTATATTCATCCTCCTTGTTAGTTACTCCCTACAACAAACCTATTCCACACTTTAACAACGCTGAATTACTCCTCACTCTCCTTCAAGTAAACAAGCACAAACACATATGTCTAGCATCCCTCTACATCCCCCCAGGAGATAATATTTCCACACTTGAAGATATCCTCTCCTGGCTCTCCAATAACATTAGCAATGAAACCATAATCTTAGGAGATGTAAACATTAACTGGGCCTCCATCCAGTCTCAAACTAACTCCCTTAACATCAACCTCTATAATTTTTCCCAGCTAATCAACTCTGTAACACGTCCTTCAAAAAAAATCTCTTGTGGCAGTATTCTAGATTGGATTCTAGTTTCACATCCCCACTACTTTTCTGACAGTGGTACTCTTCCCGACCCTCTAAGTGATCATATGCCCATCTTCACTCACCGACTTCCCTGTATCCCATACCGCACCCATAATTATATTACTACCCGCAACCACAAAAATTTTAACCCAACAACCTTTTCAAACTCTCTAAAAGCAATTAACTGGAATTATCTAAAGACATTATCCTTAGATAATGCAGTTGCCCACTTCAGCTCAACATTCTTAAAACTACTAGACTCCCAAGCCCCTTTGAGGACAAAGAGAATAAAAACAAATTCCGCCCCCTGGCCAACCAAAAACATGCTAGCGACCATGCGCCATAGAGATAAAGCCTGGGCACTCTATCAGAAAAACAAGACCCCTCGACTCCACATTGAATACAAAACACTTCGAAATAAAGTAAAAAAGCTTATTATCTCTGATAGACAAATTACTTCTTTACACTCCAAAACAATAATAAAGCAAACCCACAGAAATTCTGGAAAGGTATCTCTACCCTCCTTAACCCCAGCAAACCACACACCCCTACCCCAAACCCAAATGCCCCAGATTTAGACTTAGCTACTCAATTTAACTCCTTTTTCATTGAATCTATTAGTAAACTAACCTCCTCATTCCCTAGTTCCACCTCATTATCTAATACACCCCCACCCTCCCCTACCAACAATCCACCCTGCACTGCTGCTCCTTCCTCATTCCCATCTAATAACTCTCTATCATCCACCACTTCTCCTACTCTAACTTCCACATCATCCTTACCATCCTCTAATACTCTCTCTCCCCACTCAGCTCTATTCTCATTAAAACCTATACCCACTTCTACTATAAAGAAACTCCTTCAGAAATTGAAGCCATGCACTAACGCACCTGATAACATCCCTTCTTACTTTCTAAGCATAGCTGCTGAAGCAATTGCCTATCCCATAAGCATTCTAATCAACTGCTCCATCCAAGAATGTACAGTACCCCAAATCTGGAAACAAGCCTTTATCATACCTTTGCATAAAGGTGGCAACAATTGTAATGTCAACAACTTTCGACCCATTGCTATCCTGTCCCCCATTTCTAAACTTCTAGAAAAGTGTGTCCAACTTCAACTCTTACCACATCTCTTAGATAATAACCTTCTAACTCCTACACAACATGGATTTAGGCCAAATCATAGCACCATGACAGCCCTCCTCTCCTATCTTGAAACTGTAAATAAAGCATGTGACTCTGGCCAAATTGTTTCTACCCTACTACTTGACCTCTCTAAGGCCTTTGACACTATCTCACACAGCCTGCTCTTAACTAAACTCTCAAAACTTAACCTATCTCCCTCCTCTTTGAACTGGTTCTCCAGCTACTTACCTAATAGATACCAAGCTGTAAAATGGAAAAAGGCAACCTCCTCTTTTCTTAGTACCTCCACCGGAGTTCCCCAAGGCTCCATACTAGGTCCCCTTCTTTTCAATATATTTATAAATGATTTCCGCAAATCTATTCCATTCTCAAATATCATCCAATATGCAGATGATTCTACCATTATCTGCTCTGCCACATCTACCCCTATGCTGCTAAAGCTTACACAAGAAGCTTTTTCAATCACTGAGCAATGGATGAAAATAAATCACCTAGCACTCAATGCTTCCAAAACTAAACCAATGGTATTTACCCCCTCTAAAGTTATTCCTTTCGATATAAACACATTCTTGATTACAAGTCAAAATAACTCAGTTCTGGAACTGGTGTCAGAAACCAAGTTACTTGGTGTCCAAATTGACAACCAGCTTAATTTTCACTCCCATCTACAACTAAATATCAAAAAAAAACATCATAAACTAGGTATGCTCTACCGACAAAATCAGTACCTTACAAGCACCTCTAAAATCACTCTCTCTTCTTCATTTCTTATCCCCTCCCTCCTCTACGGAGCACCACTCCTAACTAATCTCCAGTCCTCTCTAAAAAACAACTTTCCTCTTGCTACAACAAAATCACTAAGTTCGCTTACAGTCACAGGTCCTCCACCCACCACTGTTCCTCTCTCCAAAAACTTAATTGGCTAGAACTACCCAATCAGCTCAGCTATACTCAGCTAACTCTTGCCCATAAGCTCATTTTCAACCTCTCTCTTTGTCCCTCCTTGACTTCTGCCTTTAAGATGCACCTACCTGATAGAATTTTAAGGTCAAACAATCAAAACCTATTAGAAGTGCACAAACCAACTCGTCCCCCAGGCAAAAACTAACTATCCTATAACCTAGCACGCCTTTGGAACTCACTACCACCATCCATTCGCACCACCTCTAACCATTATATGTTCAAAAAATCTCTTCACATACATCTAATTTCCCAGTGGGAATGTTCTTGCTCCCACCCCTCATAACTAATAATGGAAATTTCCACCTTCCTTTCACTCTCATGCTACTCCAGCAATTTTTCCTTATTAATTCCCCATAACTCACATTTTTTCCCATGGTATCTGCAAAGACTGTATTTGACTGTACCTTGTAAAGATTATGCTCCTTACATAATAACTACTCTGGATCTTTATGCAATATTACTTTTCACAGCCTAAATCACCTCAAATTATCATCACTAGACTGTATTGCTTGAAATGTTTCCTGAATTTTGTAATGATATGCTTGTATCTTTTTACATTTGCATAATTATCATTAGTAATCTTTTGTATGTACCTAGTTAGTTTGTTTGTTATTGGAGCTTTTCTCCCCAGGACTCCATTGAAAATGGGTTCATTTTGGCCCAATGGACTATCCTGGTAAACCAACTGCAAATAAATAAATAAATAAATGTATGCCCCCTGTGTAGGATGTAGGGAATAAAGGGGATGTATGGACACAAGTACTCAGAACTGAATTGCCCCAGGAGGAACAAAATGTCCCCAAGGGCAAAGTGGAACATACACATCCAGAAGAAAAATGTTCAGAAGGAAAAGGAAGTGAGAACCCCTCACCCAGGAGTGTAACAAACACAGAGGCAAGAGCTATAACAGAGTGGGGAAGGAGGGAGGGACAAAAGAGGAGGACATCTACTATTATGATAAGATTTAACACAACTGTACTAGGTCCTTCCATATCACTGTTACAGTATACTTCACAGAAGGGAGAGTATAAGAGCTAAGAGAAAGACTGGTAAGAGGAAGGCGCACGGGAGCCCTGTACAAACCCATGTAGAATAGCCCTGGCAAAACCAGCCCTGGAACCAACATCAAATTTGTAATGCTTAGTAGAATTATGAACAGAAGTTTTAAGTAGCAGCCTCAAGGATGGAATTAGTGTCCAAACACTTGAAAAAAAACACCAAAAGAGGCAAAGGATGAAAAGAAACAAAAAAGTTGCTCAGAATTGCAAATAAATTTTGTCTTATCCAAATAATGTCTGAGCTGCCTGTGTACGTTCAAGGTGTGAAG
Organism: Protopterus annectens; assembly: GCF_019279795.1. Classification (NCBI taxonomy): domain Eukaryota; kingdom Metazoa; phylum Chordata; order Ceratodontiformes; family Protopteridae; genus Protopterus; species Protopterus annectens. The sequence continues at coordinate 179,041,254 of NC_056733.1, forward strand.
AACTTTCTCACTGGCAGACTGAGAAAAGGAAAAAAAGAGGTAAGGTTAATAGACTGATTAAAGGAAAACTTATTAACCAGTATGGGCATAAAAGTAGGATTAGTATGAAGAAATCCCTGTCTCTGTTGTGTCTTTCGGCTTTTCCCAGTTAGGGGTCACCATGATTGGTAGTTGATTTTTACGTGCCGAGTTACCAGCCCTGACGCACAACATTCAACGAAGGTACGCCCATTCATGCATGTCTCCACGCAGAAGACGCTCTAGCTGTGAATCGAACCGGACAGCGTCTTACTGTGAGGCGACAATGCTACCATAGCACCACCACCGCGGGTTAAGAAATGACCATAAGTGCCTGAAGTTCAGGCACTCTCTTGGTGGAAGTAAGGGCCAACAGCAAGGCAGTCTTCCAAGTACAAAGTTACAAGGAAGCTGAACTAGCAGGTTCAAAAGAAGCATGCGTCAATTTTTCAAGCACAAAACTGAGGTCCCAAGAAGGTGGAATAGGCTTTCTCAGGGGGCTAATATGAAGGACACCTTTAAAAAATTGCTTGGCCTCAAACTGAGAGGCCAAGGTGTTGGGGTTCAAAGGCAGACAAGCACAGGTTCCTTCAGGTGAACTTTAACTGAAGAATATGCCAAGCCATTGTGAAGCAGATCACATAAGAGAGAAACAAGGGAACATCCACTGAAAACAGATGCTGATGGCAAGAGAGGCACTAAACCAAAAATCTTTTCCATTTAGACATATATGATTTTCTGGTAGTGGGTTTCCTGGCCTCCTGTAAAACCCAAATAATGTCCTTAGAAAAGAGATGCCTAATGGGGATCAAAACCCAATCACACACAGTGTTATTTGAAGAGTGGAGAGGTGAGGATGGATAAGAGATCCCTTGTCTTGTCTTGTGTGAGAAGATATACCCAGTGTGGTAATTTGTAGTGACTGCCTCTGTTCAGATGAAAAAGAAGGGTGAATCAATGCCATCTGTGCCAAAAGGGAGTCACCAACAAGATCTTGCGAGAGTCCTGCTTGATCTTGTGCAGAACTCTTGGCAACAGAAATAGAAAAGGAAAGGCATACAGAAACATTTCCTTCTAAGGAAAAAACAGGGAATCCACTTTCCAAGTCAGAGGACTTGGTATTCTTGAACAGAATAATGGAGGCTGTCTGTTCAGAGGGGAGCCAAAAAGATCTACCTGAGGTGTGCCCCACTGATGGACTGTGTCCGGAAACACATCTCTGTGATGCATCCATTTGTGAGCCTGTGTTGTGGACCTGCTCAGAGAGAGTGCCACTAGATTGTGCTCTAAAGGAATGTAAATTACCTGAAGAGTCACTTGATAACTGATAACCAGGTCCCAGGCCTGAAGAGCTAGTCTGCAAAGGTGAAAAGACATCACACTCCCTTGTTTGTTGACATACCACATCGCAGTGGTATAGTCTGTGAAGATTTTCAGGGGCCCAGGAAGAAAAAAGGAAATAAAGGCCTGTAGAGCCAGAAGCAGAGCCTTCATCTCTTTCATGTTAATATGGTCTGACCTCTGATGAGGAGGCCAGAGACCCTGGACTTTCAGAGGGCCACAAGAAGCACCCCACCCTAGATCCGGGGCATCCATGAACAGTTATTGAGAAGGAGTTGGAGCCTGCTTGGGTAGTCCCAGACTGAGAGAGATTTTGAATCAACTACTGTAGCTCAAGTTTGTTTGAGATAAGGTAGCAAATAAAAAGGGAACTTCAGAGGATGGCACTGTTGAAGCCACACAGATTTGAGGTACCCTTGGAGCTTCCTCATATGGATCCTGGTGAGAGGAAGCATGGGGCTGGTGGAGTCCATAAAACCCAGAACCTTGAGAAATTCTTTGCTTGTGACAGAGGACAGAGGAGTAAGAGATTTGATAGAGACAAACCCTTGGGAGCAGGAAGAGAAGCCAATACGGGAATGATCTTAATCCTGCAACAGAGAAAATATGATCTTGGAAAGGAGTAAGGACTGACTTCTTGAGATTGATGGTGAACCCTGGACTTTGTAAAAAAACGAGTAGTACAGTAGAAATCTTGTAGAAGACTGCTGTGAGAAAGAGCCTGAATAAGCAAGTCATCTAGATGGGGGAATAGCTGTACCCCTTAAGCCAGCAAAAAAACAGTGATAGGAGCAAGACATTTGGTAAATACCCTTGGGGCAGTAAAAAGGCCTTAGGGCAAACCAGAGAACTGAAAATTAGAGGAAGAAACAGAGAAACATAAAATTTTCCTGAGCAGGGGGTGAATGGGGATATGGAGATAAGCATCCTTCACGTTGAGATAGACCAAGAAAGTCTGAGGAAGAAGGAGAGGAAACAAGATCTAAAGAGACATCGTCTTGAAATAAAGGACCTTGAAGAATGTGTTAAGTAGAGAAATGTCCAGAATTAGTCTCCAAGTCCCTCCTTCTCGGGAACCAAAATATCCTGGAGTAAAAACCTCTTCTCACTTGGGTGGGTGGAACAGGCTGAATGGTGCTTGATCCAAGATGGACTGCTAAACCTCTGGGAAATGAGAAAGCTGGTCTGGAGGAGGTTGCAGAATGCCTGAGAAGGGACAAGAGACTTCCATACCATGAAATACCCTGATGGATAATAGCACCCAAGATTGAGGAGATCTATTGCCAGTTTAGGAGGGACTGAGGTACAGAGACGAGGGGACCTGGCTGAGGGAGAAAGGGGGAAAAATGTCAAATAGAGATAAACTTGTCGTGAAAGGAAGGCTTCTAAGATGTAGGAGTCTAAGTAGACGTAGCAGCAGGAATACTGCTACACCCCTTCCTACCTTTGGAAGGCTAACTAGTCTGTCTATGGACAGAGGTGGAATTAGAAGAGTAATTCCTCTGAAATTTAGTTATGATGGAGACAAAAACATGCTTGTTTTCCTGCATGGCCTTACCCTTATCCTGGAGGAACTTGAACAGGTCAGCTGCAACTGTCCCAAAAAGATTTTTATTATCCAGAGGGGCATCTAAAAGTTTGGCTTTAATATTATCAGGGAACGCCTGAAGATGAAGCCAAGAATAATGCTTCATCACAGAACCAAAGGCAGCAACCCTGGAAGAGATATAAGCAGCATTGTAACCGCATTTTCTGACGTGACAAGCAACCTTGGAAGTCAACCCAAGCAGGGAAGGGCTGAGGCTTTCTCTTCAGAGTCAGGAAGATCAGACACAACCATAGGAATATGAGAAAGGAAAGCTAAGACGTACCTGGTCCTATGGGTTTGATAATTAGTCTGAAATGACACGGTTGAAGCAGTATACGCTTTTTTTTTTTTTACCCAATCTTTCCTTGGCTGTACTATCCTTATTTGAAGGAAGGAGCTTATAGGAGGGCAAAGTTTAGAGGTCTTATCAGTTGAGACTGAAACCACAGAAGGATCAGCAGAAAGACAGTTAAAGAAAAACTTGCAGTGCTCAAATACCTTTTAGAATATATCAGGTTTCTGAGGGGGCAGAGGCTGAGTGTCTTGAGCTACTGAGGCAGCAGAAAAAAGTGTTAAAAAGAGCTGCCAAAACAGGAGTAACTGCAGACAGTTTAGGTGACTCCATTTGTAAAGCTCATAATGTCTCTTTTTGATGTCAGAGACCTGGGAGCAGTCCCACTTAGAGTACTCCATCAAACGAGCAGTAGTATCCCCAAAGAATAATTCTTCCAAGGAGAATACGGGCTCAAATAATCTTCTTCCCCTGAGCCATAGTCTAGAGGAGAAGGACTTTGAAAAGAATAACCTAGGGATTCATCCTTGGAATCTAAGTCCTAATCCAAGGAATCTGGTTCCCTTGTCTTCTTTACAGGAGGGAAGACCAGGGAGGAGCAGGGACTGAAACCCCCTGGGGAGGCTTCAAGGACATGAAGGCATTGAACAAGCCTTGGGTAAAATCATGTCATTCATGTTGAGGGTCTTTAGCAATAGGGCTAATATGCTTTGTCTTTTGTTTTTTCTTAAGAGAGATGTCTGCCCTAACAGCTCATGGCTGTTTGGTCCCTTGTCGAGATTCAGTAAGCGTAGTAGGAATCTCCTTCTCCACTAAGATTTGAGGAATCCCCTCAGCCCCTTGGAAGTAATCAGCTGTGGTTCCTCCTCAACATTCGGAGCAGATGTTTGAAAAGACTCTGAGGATGGGCAAGAACTCAGATCCATGCCTGCCTTTGATGGGGTTGCGACAGAGAAATCCAATGCAACCACCAGATGGTCTTCAGGGCTTTCACTAGCTTCTTGAGTGACTTCTGGTGGAAGCTGGAGAGCAACAGGAACAAGTGTAGACTTCTTGGCATTATTCTTAAATGACTGCTGTCCCACAGGATGAGAGGATTCTCCCATAGCACCCTGAGCCAGCAATTTACTTCATTGGTTCTTGAACTATATGGAGAGAGAAGACAAATGACTACTGAGGGTGTTAGAGACAAGGCTTGACAAGCTAGAGCACTGGGTCTGGTTCCTGGATGGCATGAACACAAATAAATAACCAAATGGAAAAAATAGGGAAGAAAGCCCAGTAGGACACTTATCTGAAAACAGTTTGGTAACCATCACAGCAGAAGGGTGGTCAGACTGATGTTTGATAATGGCTTCTGGACTGGTGGCAAGGAAGTTCTGAGTACTTGCATCTGTGTCACCTTTATGCTCCACATCCTACGCTAGGAGCATACGTGTGATGTGTGATGCCTGTAAGATCTAAAGGCTTTGGTATACGGGCCAGATATTGGGCTATTCTTGGCAGACGATTCCTTTTGAAGAATACTGCAGCAGTGATGTGGAAGGACATAAGCAGAGATGCACAGCACCAACAGTGTATATCTCCTAGGGGAGACTGTCTTGATGCAGTGGGTGTCCAGGCTCAGCGTCCTGTTGACTGAGGGGGAGGGTGTCTGCATCCAGGCTCAAGTACCTGCTATCTGGTGGGAAGCATCTGAGTACAGACTCATGGTCCTGCTGTCTTGGGGAGGTGGTCTGTGTCGAGGCTCAAGGTCATGCTGTCTGGGAGAGGTATCTGCATCCAGACTCTGGTCCAGCTGTCTCTGGGGATGCATCTGTGTCCAGGCTCAGGGTCCTGCCAACTGGGGGGGGGGGCATGTGCATCCACACTCAAGGTCCTTTTGTCTGAAGTGGGGTATCTGTGTCCAGGCTTTGGTCGTGCTGTCTGGGAGGGTGCATTTGTATAAAGGCTCAGGGTCCTGCTGTTTGGGGGAGGCATTTGCATCCAGGCTCAAGGTTCTGCTGTCTGGGGGAGGCAGCTGCATCTAGGCTCAAGGTCCTGCTGTCTGTCTGTTTTCCCTGGTATATTTTCTGTCTGCATAGTGTGATCTGTAATGAAGAGGAGTGGACATGAGTGGCAGTATCACCTGGTGTCCCGTGGGTGACACTGTCTCGGTGCAGTTGATGTGTAATGCCAGCAGGTGGAACTGTCACTCCCTCCCATGTTTTATCACAGCATGAGTGGAAAAGTGGACTTTGCTCTGCTCTTCCCTGGTACATCAAATGCTTTTCAATTTGTTGTTGTTGGGTTGGTGGGGTCTAGTGTGATGCACTTGGAGTAACAGACTACATATTGCACAATTTCAGTGATTACTGCACAATTTGGCTTTTTGCTACTATTTCTTGTTTAGCGTAATGGCTTTTGGAAGGTATGGGATCTACAAAGTGTGTCTGTATATGTGGACATTCATATGTGCATTGGACAGCAGTTAGAGCAAAGAAGACACTGGGAGTAGACCTGTGGCTGTGTTAGGAATCTGTCAACAATGAGTGGGCAAGCAGGAGAGGACTATGCTGGGATGCCCTCATTCCTCTACTGAGGGCAAAACGCGATGAAGGTATGACACCCATTGTTTTGTTTCTGCACATTGGAGGCAATGGTATTCTAGTAAAACCACTAAACAAACTGACCAGCAGCTCAGATAATTTGGTATAGCATTATGCTTGTGGAGGGGTGCTGTAAAGCAGAAAGCAGGTGAAAGAATTCACATGCTGCCCAATGAATACATGAGGGGAATGATGATGGCATTTGAGTGGTCTACATCTAGGCACCCCACTATAACTACATTATCTCCAGAACTATACATTCACATTGGGATGAATTTAACAAATGAAAGTTTCCATTCCTTCATGATGGTCATCAGGAAGGTAGTCCTTATTGAACTGTGTAATCTGTAAAGTTTGACACCATGAAGCACATGGACAACCCTTCAGTTTCATATCTTTGTTACCTTCCTTTTTTTCTTCACAAAAGTTTTGTAGTAATAAAATATTTTACTTGAGTATGCTTAATCTGTCTCCTCATTGTATGGGATGTATAAATGCATATGTACACAGCTGCAGTGCTGTGTTTCTGTACATAGTCATATTTCATGGTACCAAACTTACAGTGCTACAAAACTAGTGACTGATACTTGCTGTCACTTGCAAACAGTCTGAACATATTTATACTTGTTTAGTACTTTAGTAAATAACTGGAATCTCCTGTTAGGGATGCATTGTAGAACAGCATTTCACATGCCAAGCCAACAGAGAACTCATGAGGGGCTCCTTAACCCATTCCAAAGACATGCATCTGGAGCATTTCTCCCCGGGCCTCCGCTGAAAACAGGCTCTGTGGAACCTAGTCGGACATTCCCGGTCAACAAATGATAAATAAAATAAAATAAATAAATTGTGGTACTTGGTACTGCAAACATTATTTTTTTTTCTGGTAATAGTATGAAAGCTTGACGTATGCTCGTAATTGTAATAACTTGCTGAAGTAGGATCCAGCTGCCATGTGACCCTGGATACGGTAATGGGAGTATCAGAAATGACTGACTGTACAGATTCATAGGTGGTTACTAGGTTATTGGCCCAAGTATTTAGCCCAAAGAAAGTACAAGCTGAGGTCTGGATGAGATTTGAACTCACAACCCCTGATTTACAAGGCCTGTACTCTAACCCATTAGTTACAGGACCTGAAAAACATTTACCTCGATCCTGCAGTTTGGATTCTGCAGCTATAAGCACTACACCAACAAACATAATATAACACTTTGGAGAAGACATCAGGAGCTACAGCCTGGTATAGTTCAGTTCTTTTTTTAATTTAAACGCGGTCTCCTCCAAAGCATTGCATTGTGTTAATTTATTCACTTATTTTGTGATACACAGATTATCCTATTTAGGGTCACATGGCAGCTGGATCTTGCTGTATGCCTCTCATGTTGTTAGCAGTAGTCTTGGTGTGGCTCCTCAGATGAGTGGGTTACTTGTTAATATGACAATTATGAGTTTTGGGGCTGATATTCCAAGTTGTTCTTTAACAAGATATGCATATTAGTACAGTTGTCAACAACTAAAATAAAAAAAAAAAAAGAAATAAAAACACTCTTGGTTGAGCAATATCAGGAGCATAGATTCATCCTGATTTATAAAAGAGGAGTGAGGGGAAGAAGAAAGTACTACTGTAACTTATGTGACCCCGAAATGGTCCATTTTAACTAAGATCACACTGAAATACCAGCCTTATACCCAGAAACAAGTGCAAAGGTTAGTGTTGTTACCTTACAGCAAGAGGTTTTCCTGTTCGATTCATGGCTGGGGTGCCTTCTGTGCAGAGTCTGCATGTCCTCCCTGTGGTCGTGTGAGTTTCCTCCAGGTGCTCCGTTTTCCTTCCACATTCCAAAGACATAAAGTAGGTGGATTGGACACTATAAATTGGCCATTGGTGTGAGTGTGTGTGCGAATTAGCGATACAAATGAACAACCACGGCAGAGCTAGCCACCTGGCAGTGTAAAACGTGGCTCGAGATGATTGTCATTGTAGAAGTTACACCCCAACCCCTTGTGCAAAATGGGGAAGAAGGGGTTGAGGATGGATGGATGGAGTACTACAGTTGTCATATTTCTTTACATATCTCTGGTATTGTGCACTTGAATGGATTGTGATCCACTATTTCACATGCCCAGTCATCAGATAGGTCATGAATGCTCCTCAGATAACTGGGGTACTTTGTAATGAGTTTTTCCTGGAAATATTATAAGTATGTGGCACATGTGCATAATTACATTAATAACTTCAGCCAGAGAATATTTACTTGGGACTCCACGGTATCAACTGAAGGTATGCACAATGCCTAAATAACTTTGCATTGAGAGTTGACGTCTAGCCATCACTGTTTAGCAAATTATTTACATGTGTTTGTCCATTAAATATTCAGATATACATAGTATTCATAATTTTGCAAGTATTGCAAAAATGGAATGCCATCTACAAATCTAGTTTGCAGCCAAGTGAAGATCACATCTGCACAAACAAAAGTCACACTGATATTTGAGGTCTGTGGTTACAGAGATATTAATGCATGTCTGCAATAAAATAAGAGTAAATGTTTACATTATTTAATTACTTGTTAAATAAATATAAAGTTATTGTTATGTCTGGCTGACATATTAATATCATTGTGAAGAGGAGTGCATGCTGAATAACATTCATATTTTAAATTTTATGGTAACTGTGACATCCCTCCTCTGGGCTAGTAATCAAGGAACCTCAATCCTTACCACTGACACTGGTGGGGAACGTTCACTTGGAACAAAAATAGATACACACAGTATTTTTAGATGCAGCTCTCTGGACCAAGCACATGCTCTGTTAAGAGCATACTCCAGACTTGGGGGCTGGGTTTTCCTCTCTAGGCCCCAAATAAGACTTCACCTTTCTCTCTGATGAAACCAGTGTTCTGTGCCCCTGTTAAGTAGCTGACACACACACACACACACTTGTGAAAGGCTGGCACAGATTTACCCACTGTACCACCTTCACCCAGACTATAAGGTAGAGTCACGGCACTTTAAGGTTCTTAAGTTTAGTATAACATCATTTGGCACATGAAAAGCAACTTTATTAGAAACCAGGAACAATGTGTAAAAAAACAAAAATGAACTAGTGCCTCGGCATATGCCTTCAAAGTTCAAATGTTTTAAACACATTATAGCAGTTAAGTAGTAGTTCATCAATTAGAACATTACTAAATAGAACAATAGAGTATACCAGAATGCATATGCATTTAAATTAAAACATAAAGCAAAAATAATTCAGTTGAAACTGTGTTCATAGAATAATAATAATAATAACAGTAAGTCAGTTGAAATCAAAAGTACACCTACCCAAGGTACTTCCAAAGCTGTTGTATTAAATATTTCATAAGTAATTCATTATTAAGGTCCTTTGGTTACAAGGTATCATAAGTGAAAGTAAACCAAGCCTCCTTCTGTAATATCTTAGAAGGATCTAAATACAAATCAGAACATGTCAACACTTACATTATAAAAAACCTCAATAAATCCAAATCACTGGTATGATATAATAATAATAACAGTGACAATAATAATGGGAAGCAGTTCAAAGTTCCAGGAGTATTTAATTTCTATCAAAAAATGGTGATTTATGGGTTACTTTGCCCCTGTTAATAAGTTTTGCATTGGTAAGACCATACGTCAGATCAGGATGAGGTTATGTGGAGACATCTGAGATGTCAAAAATAATTCTCCTACCAGCCCTGTATCGTCACATTTATTCAAATATCATAATAGTGATTTGGATTTATTGAGGTTCTTTATAATGCATGTGTTGACGTGTTCTGATTTACATTTAGGTCCTTCTGATATGTTATTACAGAAGGAGGCTTGGTTTATTTTTCACTTATGTTACTTTGCAACTGAAGGGCCTTAATAATGAATTACTTATGAAATATTAAATATTTAACATAACAGCTTTGGAAGTATCTTGAACCTCATTTCATAGAAGTTAGGATATGTATAATTTTGTATTCAAATGGCTTATTGTTATTAGTATTATTTATTATTGTCATTATCATTATAATTATTGATGTTAAGTTGTCTATCTCGCCTTTATTTTTGCTGGTTGGGTTCGGAGCCGATCCTCGGCTCCGACTCGGCCATCTTCAAAAGCTTGAGAGCTGCTTACTGGCTCGAGGCCCCCCCCCATATCCCATGATGCCTGGCACTAGATACCCAGATCTCGTTTGCCGCTTCTGCTGCGAGGTTGTTCTACTGGCTCAGGTCGTATAAGCTTTATTATTATTATTCTATTTTTCTGGTCAAAACTGTAATTGTTGGTGTAGAATAGACTCTTGTATTGTAGCTAGTTTCTCCTTAGATAAGCCGTTCCCTTTCTCCAAGAAACTCGTTTAAGTTAGAGAGTTTCCCATCCCCCCTTCTCTCCCTTTTCCTCAGAAAGGTTCTTTCTGTTTAAGTTAGAGGTTAACCTTTCTCTCTATCTCCTTTAAAAAAAAAAAAAATAATTTCTTCTATTAATCACTGTTAGTGTTTAATGATAGTTTTCTGTAGTTTTTTGTTGTAGTGGTACTTGTAGTGGGTTATTGGAACTGTAGTGTGTTAAGTTTTACTGTTTGGTTACTTCAACCTATCTGTGTCTGTTTTTGTCCTTGGTTTTTCTCAGGATGTCCAAGGATCCAAAACCGTCCGGATTCAAGAAGTGTGACGTATGCTGTCAGAAGATGTCTCTGACAGATGGTCACACTTCTTGTGTTTATTGTCTGGGCGCTGTGCACCTGCAGGACTCTTGCTCCATCTGCCATGCTTTCAGTCCAAGAGTCCTGCAGGAGCGCAAAAATAAATTGATCCTGAGGGGTATGCTTAAACCTCAAGATTCACCGGCGAAGGCTCAGCCCGTGAAATCTTCCAGGCCACTTAAACCCTCAGCTCCCAGTTCAGAGCCGTCGTTGGGTTAAGCCACACAATCCATCTTGGCTCTGGCTGGAACCGATGTCGCTCCCTCCCAGTCGGCTCCGACATGGTCTTCGGAGCCGGCTGAGAGTCAAAAGAGATCCAGGTCTCCTTCTTTGGAGTCGATACGTTCGGCTCCGAAGTCGCCCCTGCTCCAATCGGAGCATAGTCATCAGTCATACCCTCTTCTCGGTCCTCTAGACTTTTGGACCATGACTTGGAAAGAGTGGTCAGTAGGCTGTTAAAATCGCAGGCCCTAGCCAAAATGTTGTCCAGCCCTCCTCATCAGGAGTCGGCTCCGTCCACAGCTGTAGATATTCCTCCTCCGACTCATCCTGTGAGCTCGGAGCCCAAGTTCGTTGGGGTTCGAGTCGTGGAACCTTCAACGCCGATACCCTCTCTTTCGGTCCCGTTGTTGGATCCGATACCTTCCATGGTACCTTCCCTGGGGGGATCTGGGCGCCGAGATTCCCTCGTCGGCTCCAAGGGGGTGAGTTGCATCAGACCCTTGTCCGACCCTGCTCTCCCTCTCGGTGCTTCGGCTCAGGTGAGCTCGGCTCCCACATTTGCCTCGGAGCCATCCCCCTCGGTGCGGTGAGGGCTTCTGGTTTCTTCGGAGGCTGAGCCTTCTCTGCGTCCAGGCAGGGACGCCTTCGAGGTGATGAGGAGTGTACTGGCCCCTGAGTCAGTCCCACGATCGACCCCATCGGCTCCTCTCCCTACGGTGCATGCGTCAGCTTCTGCCCCTCTTCCAGACCCCAAGCGTGGGGATCCAGCGCTCCAGGACACCCCTTTGGGTGTGTCCTCCTCTTCCGAGGCCACCCCTGATCATTCAGAGGAGCCACCTCGCAAGAGGAAATGCAAGAGGAAGCATGCTGACTCCCCCGAGTCTCTCACATCGGATACCGACTTAGAGGAGTCAGAAGGGTCCCCAAGATGCCCCTCTGAAGATGTCTCCTTCTCAGACATCCTTGAGATGCTTAGGCAGAGGGGAAACTGGACTACCCTAAGCCCTTCCGAGGATGAGTCGGTATTCCTGGATGCGTTTGGATCCCGACCTTCCACCTCCTGGGTGTCTCCGCCTTTCGACCCACTGATGTCTGTGGTGGCTCAGAAGGCGTGGACGGCTCCAGACACAGTGGAACCAACCCCTAGAAGACCTGCCAAGTTCATTACTGACCCGCAGGACAAACAGTTCTTGACCAAGGGTGTCCCCGTTGATGCCATGGTGGTAGCAGCAGCCACAAAGAAGGAGTTGGCTGAAACTTCATCCGTCCATCCCCCTAACAAGGAGTCCAGGATGATGGACAGATATGGAAAGCGGATGTTCTCTTCAGCGACCTTTTCTATGTGGTCCCTGAATTACCTGTGCCACTTTACCCGTCTTCAGAGGGATCTCCTGAAAGAGCTTGGAGATACCCTCCAAGATCCATCAGCTGAGGGGGCCCAGGCTAAGGCAGCCTCCCAGCTGGCGACTCTTAATTTAGTGGTAAACTCCTCCATGAGGCTCATTTCGTATGCAGCCGATGGTACGAGTAGAGCCGCAGGCACAGGCGTGGCCCTAAGGAGGCATGCGTGGATGCGGCTATGTAACTTTGCGGAACCTTTCAGAGCATCTTTCACCAACACCCCTTTTGATGGTTCCTCTCTCTTCGGATCACAAGTGAAAAATACCCTTATCAGGTGTGAGCAGGAAGGCAAGACTCTCTCTGCCGTAGGAGACCGCTTTTCCACTCCTTCCAGATCATATCCTAAGGGTCAGAAGAGTGGAAAGATGTGGTTCCAGAAATCCCAAGGAGCCTTGCTGGACACACGTGGTGAGTTTCCCTCCAGGGGCAGAGGAGGGAACAATAACAGACGCCGCCCTCGTGGCAGAGAGGGTCTGCAAAACCAGGGCAGCAGAGAATCTTTCTCTGACAAGCCCTTCCAGCATCCCTGAAGGGTTGCCCAGCTGCTCACCTCTGGAGGCAGTCGAGGGAAGATTATCGCTGTACCCAAGAGCCTGGCAAGACATAACACAAGACAAATGGGTACAGTCCGTCATATCCGGAGGCTACAGAATTCCCTTCGTTCGCACCTCCTTAGGGTCAAACAAGTCCCTTCCAGATGTCCCACCCAATCTAAGGGACCAAGCAGTGCAAGAAGTCTCAAAACTGCTAAGAAAAAGGGCCATCCAGCAAGTCCCAGCAGACCAACAAGGATCTGGAATTTACTCAAGGTTCTTTTTGGCACCAAAAAAGACAGGGTACTGGAGACCCATTTTGGATCTCAGCAGACTAAACAAGTCTGTACAAAGAACAAAGTTCCGGATGGTCATGCTTCAGTCCATTTTACCCTTTCTGGGTCAGAACAATTGGATGTGCTCCATAGATCTTCAGGATGCGTACTACTACATCAAAATGGACAGACGCTCCCAAAGATTCCTTCGCTTCTGGCTGGGAGCCAGCCATTATCAGTTCAGAGCTCTGCCCTTTGGTCTCACCACAGCCCCCAGGGTGTTTACCAAATGCATGGCAGTAGTTACCACTCACCTGAGACGGCAAGGATTCCAGGTGTTTCCATATCTCGACGACTGGCTCCTCACTGCTACCACCAGACATCACCTTCTGCGAGCCAGAGACTGCACCATCGACACTTGCTCCAGGCTAGGTATCACAATAAATTTTGAAAAGTCTGCATTGTCGCCCTGTCGATCTATCACCTTTATAGGCGCAAATTTAAATACCAAAGACATGTTAGTGAGCCTCCTACCAGACAGGGTGTTAGTGATTTGTCAGCATGTCAAGGTTTTATTAGCATGCAAAAGGATTCAAGCCAGGTTTGTCCTTCAAATGCTAGGTCTCATGGCAGCAGCGATCGTACTTGTCCCTCTAGCTCGGTTTCACATGAGGATTCTCCAGTGGCTTCTTTTCACCCAATGGTCCTTCCAGCAACTTCCCATGTCATACATGATTATGATCACTCAGGCATGCAAGAATCATCTTGCGTGGTGGATGGTCTCCACATCAGTGCTCCATGGCAGACCATTTGTTCCCCCCCCCCCTCCAATGGCTACAGTGACCATGGATGCCTCCCTGATCGGGTGGGGGGCATTATCAGGGCAGAACAGTCCAAGGCACCTGGCAACCTCACGAGTATCATCTGCACATAAATGTCTTGGAGATGAGGGCCGTGCTCTTAGCGTTGCAGGCTCTTCAGCACTCTCTTCCTACCGGGACCATTGCAGTTCAAACAGACAATATGTCCGTAGTGTGGTACATCAACAAGCAGGGCGGAACCAGGTCCTACCCCCTATGTCGAGAAGCACTCAGACTCTGGCAGTGGGCGATCTCTTCCCAACGGTTTCTGATTGCAATGCACATCCCTGGGAGGTCCAACGATATAGCAGATAGACTGAGCAGAGCAATTCTCATGCCTCACGAGTGGTCTCTGAACCAGGTAGTTGCGGACCAAATCTTCCGCAAATGGGGCCAACCTTGCTGCAACCTTTTTGCAACTCCTTTCAACAGCAAGTGCAGCAATTTCTTCTCTCTCCTTCCACTTCCCAGGCATTCCCCCAGAGACGCTCTAGTCCACGATTGGCTCCAGGGACTTCATTATGCATTCCCTCCTTTCCCCCTCATACCGAAGCTAATTCAGAAGGCTACCATTTTGAGTTGCAAAATGATTCTCATTGCTCCTTACTGGCCTCGACAAATATAGTTTCCGTTCCTGCATCGCTATCTTCTCAAACAGCCTTGGACTCTGGACCTAGTTCCAGACCTCCTGATTCATCAGTCTGGTGAGCTGCACCAATCCCTGTACTCTCTCCAGCTCACAGCTTGGTTGCTCAACTTCCAGCCTTAGCCAGGCTCCCAGATATCTCCCCCTCTGTGCGCAAAATCCTTTTGTCATCATACAAGTCTATGACCTGAAAAACTTACGCTAGTAAGTGGAAACGTTTTTCTTCCTGGGCAGAGGCAAAAAGTATAGACCCCTTTTCAGCCCCCGTACAATCCATTTTGGAATTTCTCACGGAGCTCTTCCATGCTGGGTCCGCTTCCGCTACAATTAGAGTTCAGTTAACGGCAATTTCAAATTTTCACATTGGCCTGTCGGAAAACAATATCATGTCCCATAAGCTGTGTAAAGCCTTTCTCAAAGGAACCACTCTGCTCAGGCCCTCAGTGAGAGATCTTCCACCACCGTGGAATCTAAATTTGATTTTAGCTTTGCTAATTTTGCCCCCTTTCGAACCTGCAGCTTTTTGTTCACTGAAGTTCTTATCTTGGAAAACCCTTTTTCTGGTAGCTATTACTTCAGCCAGAAGAGTTTTGGAACTACAGGCTCTTTCTATCCGTCCCCCATACCTCATGTTCCACAATGACAGGGTTGCTCTTAGGACTAATCCTTCCTTCCTTCCTAAGGTCTCTTCAGAGAGTAACTTGAATCAGTCCATAGACCTTCCTGTGTTTTTCCCTAACCACTCCAACAGGGCAGAGTATAAGTTGCATCAGTTAGATGTTCACAGGCAACTACGCTTTTATTTACATATAACCAAAGACATTAGAAAATCAGATCAACTGTTCCTGTCTTATGCAGTAGGTAAACAAGGTCTTCCAGTCTCCAAGGTAACTTATCCAGGTGGTTGTCTTCTATCATCACTTTCATATATCAACTCAGGAATAAAGAATTACCAGTCAAACCAAAAGGTCACTCCACCAGAGCTTTAGCCACTTCGGTGGCTTTTCAGGCTAGGTTGCCCATGGAATCTATTTGCACTGCGGCTACATGGGCCAACCCACATACTTTCATTTCGCATTACAAGTTGGATTTACTTTCCAGGAGCAGAACTGATTTTGGTTCCACTGTTCTGAAGAGTCTTTTCCGATGAGCCACCCAGGATTTTAGGTGCTAGGGACGCTGTCCCAACCAGCAAGAATGAAGGTGAGATAGACAACTTAACATTAAGAAGTTATGTACCTACCATAACGTTCCATGTTAGTTGTCTTCTTCTTCTCACCTTCTTTCTTGCGTCCCACCCTCCATCCCTCTATCCTAGTGGACCAAGAAGAGTTCTTCTTGATTTTGCACTGGCTGAGTCTTCTCTGGCTATTTCCTTCTGCTTAGTAGTCTCTCCAGTAGGATTTATGCATTCTAAGATAGGATTCCTGTATTATTATGTCTGCAGTTAGACTTACCAAATGAGATCTGGGTATCTAGCGCCAGGCATCATGGGATATAGGGGGGGCTCGAGCCAGTAAGCAGCTCTCGAGCTTTTGAAGATGGCCGAGTCGGAGCCAAGGATCGGCTCCGAACCCAACCAGCAAGAAAGAAGGCGAGAAGAAGACAACTAACATGGAACATTATGGTAGATACATAACTTCTTTTTACACTATAAACTCAGTTTCAACTGAATTCTTTTTGCTTTAGGTTTTCATTTAAATTCATTTGCATTCTAGTACATTCTATTGTTATATTTAATAATGTTCTAATTGATGAACTATTTAAGTGCTATATTGTGTTTAAAATTTTGAACCTTAAAGGCGTATGCCAAGCTTGCTAGTTCATTTTTGGTTTTCACACATTGTTCCTGGTTTCTAATAAAGTTGCTTTTTGTCTGCCAAATGATGTTTTTCTAAATTTGAAAGTATGGAAGTGTTTATATTTGGAAAACATTTTGTGTTCATAATACTTTAAGGCTCGTACCAGGGTACCTAACTACTCTCAGTAAAATTAATACTTCTACAAATGGTAATGCTTGGCCAAAAGGCAAGACTTTTAGGAGCATGAAGCCACAGTGTCACCAAATAAATGCAATTTTTATCAAAGGTTAAATTGTTTTCTAAAAGGCCAGCCACGATGAAAGGGACAGGTATATTTAATAATAAATAATGCAATAGACAGCATGAAAATACTGAATATCTATTTACAGTAAACACCAGAGTTTCAGTTCACATGAAATATAAAAACAACTCAGATGGAAAGGTTCAGTCAGATACAGAAAAGTAGTATTTAACTAATCTTACTATATTTTCTAACTGAAGAATTACTGTTCCCTAGTTAAGTTACTTACAAAAGCAAGGCAAGATGAAGTGGATGAGTGGTCTTTGTTGTCAGGTTTCCAAAAAGAGAGTGGTCAGTGTCACTATCAGTATCTAAGTACAGTTTTAGTGCTGGCTGTATAGAATGACATCACTCCTGGTCACCTGACTCTGCTTTACACACTACCCCCTGACTAGAAGCTAAACCAGTGTCTAGCACAGATATGTCACAATATATATACCTAGAGCTTTGCTAAGACAGCTGGAGTCTGTAAAACAATTCCAATACTTTCATCCTTCTTGTAGAGACTAACTAGTCATTCTCTAGCACTCAGGGGTAGCAATTAGTTCACCACTAAGGACAATAAGAACAGGGTCCCAGACCAGACATTGCATCTCTGGTTGCATTCAGGCCTGTAAGATACAATCTTTATGACCTAAACCAAGTCATTTAATTTCAAGCAGTTTTTCATAAGGTAAGTTGGGCTGAGCTTAACAACCTTCCTTTCTAGCATCCTCTCTTAACATATATAGATTTCAGCAGTAACCACAGTACAGCTTGACATACATGTGTATTTTTTTTCTGTACATCAGAATCCACTGTTGATAACATTTTTAACGCAAGCAGCTTGACAGTTACACTTTTGACACAAGCATCTGTACAAATCAGTTTGATATACAAATGACATAAAATTCTTTGTAAAACACCAGCTAGCCATGCTGGCATATGTTACACATGCACTGCCCTACTCTCTCTGGCATAACTGGCACTACCTCACATTCTCGCATCTCTTCCCCCCTTTGAAGACTCGAGCTAGTTTCTGAAGTGACGCTGGAGAAACGTTGCTTGAGAGGAATAAGCCTGTCAGGGAATACATTAATCCATACCCTGTCTTAAGATCTCATCTGTATTGGCATTGCTGACCCTACTAAAGTGCTGCACCAGGTGGTTACATCCAGGTTTCCCAGTGAACATGTCTCCAGACTCCTGTAACAGTGCTCGGATTTCTTCAACCTGGGTAGGGGATAGCCACTGGGACATTGCTACCCCTTCCACTGAGGTGTCAGTCCAAGCCTCACTGAGGAGATCATTCACCATATTTCCCTCAGACTCCTTCTGCTAACCACTGCAGATACTTAGCACAAGGGCCTCCCTATTATAGTAAGGCTTCATCATGTTAACATGGTACAGTTTGTGCCTCTGCCTCTTTTCTAGAAGTTCTACCATGTAATTAACATCAGTGACCTTCATTACCACTTGGAAGCATCCCTCCCAAGCTACCTGCAGCTTTTTGTGTCTGACAGTAATGAGCACCATAACTTGCTGTTCCACAGCATACTGTCGGGCTCAAGCATTCCTGTCATGCCAGACTTTTTCTGTTATTGGGCGCCTACCAGGTTCTCCTAGGCCTAGACCATGAGCTCCCTAAGTCTTGTCCTGAAGTTTAGGACATATGCCACAAAAGACTTCATGTGGGATTCACCCTCACCCTCCCACTCATCATGTATCAAATCTAAGGGCCCCCCTCACCCTATGCCCATATAGTAAATCAAATTGTGAAAAACCTGTGGATTCCTGGGGTTCCTCTCAGTATGCAAACAACAGATGAGGCAAATATTTGTCCCACTCTCTCTTAAACTGGTCTGCAAATGCCCTTAGCATTGTCTATACTGTAGAGTTTAAACTCTCCACAAGACCATTAGCCTGGGGGTGGTAAGGGGTAGTCTGTAGGTGCTTCACCCCACAGCACTCCCATAGACAAGCCAGTAGGTCTGTCATAAATTTGGCACCTCTGTCACTCAGTATTTCTGTTGAGAAACCTACCCTGCTGAAAATCTCTAACAAAGCATTTGCCACCTTCTCTGCCTCAATGGAGGACATAGCCACTGCTTCAGGGTATCTAGTAGCATAGTCTAATACCACTAAGATATATTTCGTCCTTGTGGAACATGGGATATTCAGAGGCCCCGCAATATCCATAGCTACCTTCTGAAATGGTTCCTCAGTCACAGGCAAAGGCATCAAAGGAGCTTTGACCTTGTCTCCAACCTTGCCTACTTTTTGGCACTGCTGACAGGCCCTGCAGTACCCTGTTAAACCCCTTGCAATCCCAGGCCAAAATAATTTCTGTGTAATGTGTCTCTTGGTACACTTTATGCCCGTATGACCTGCTAAACGAATGTCATGCACTATGGCTAGAAATGCCAGATGGTAGGCTCTGGGCACTACTAACTGTTGAATTACCTCACCCTGTAGCCCTCTCTCAGGGGTCCTTTGTTCCACTATACAGACTCCCCTTTTCCTTGAGAATCAGGTGCCTTGTTAGTTACCTCCCTCAAGCCTCATAATATAGGGTCCGAGAACTGAGCCTGTCTCAACTCTGCCTTAGTCTTCTCAAATCCCCTTCCACAGGAAGTCTGGTGTTCTCTGACAATGGTGCCTCTTTGTCAGCCTGGGTACTACCACTCACCTCTGCCCTTGCAGTCACTCCATCCAAGGGAACATCAGTACCTATCACTATGGGTCACCTTCAGGCTCACTGCTGCAGGGTAGTGCCCTCCCTAAAATAACCACATCAACAGCCCCAGCTTCAGGTATGGGGTCTCTCTGGGTTTCCCTCAGGCTACCTGACCCACATGCCTGTTTCCAAGCCTGAGTGTGTGTAACTGCATGTTCACAAAGTACTGCATTATCAAAATCATTTCCTGTCAAGACATCTTCAGGGATATCCTCAAATGCACCTACTAGCTTGCTTCCTTTTCCACCCTCACAGTCAAGATGAACCCTGGCCAAAGGAATTTGGAATGGGGTCCCTGCTAAAGCTGTGATTGGAGTGTACTGCCCAAGCAAGCACTACTCATCTTTAACCTCTACAGGCTTCACAGTGGTTACATCAGAGGCTGTGTCTCTCTTAGCAGTGGCCTGTTTTCCATCCACTAAGATAAGCTGTAAACTCTGGTGATAGTTTGGTACCCCTGTTGTCTCTGGGCAACTTACCACTGGCATACTGTTATTCCCACTTGCTGGCTCCCCTCACATTTTGTTCCCCACCTTGCTTCAGTGGATTTGTATGCTTCATGGCCCCTCAGGTTACATTTAAAACATCTAAACCTTGATCCTGGGAGTGTACCTGAACAAGTGTCTTCCCCTGTTAGTGGTGGATTCTGTTGGGATGGTTTAGGCCACTCTCCATGTGCAGCACTGAGTATCCCCTTCTTGTGCAGTGGTGCCCTGCTTGCAAAATAGAGCTCTCTCTTCCTCCCCAGCTCATTTGCATAGTTACACTCCTGGTCGGCCAACCAGATTCTTGTGACCTCAGGCAAAGTGCTAAGGGCTTATTCCCTCACCAGAAGGTCTCCCAGCCTTTCAAAAGTGGTGACTTGACACCCACTCACCCATCTATGAAAATAAGTGTTTAGGTCATTAGTATAATCACATGCACTTTCATTTGCCTTGCATCTGTGGTCACAAAACCTTTTTCTGTAAGCTTCAGGTGTTAACTTAAAAAAATCCAATAAACATAGTTTAACCTTGTCACAATTTAAACATCAATATCAGACAATTTAGAAATAGCAGTTACAGGTTTACCATGGAGTAAAGGGGTCTGGATCTGTACCCAAAGCACTTGGTCAGCACCATATTGTCTACATACTCTTTCAAATATAATCAAAATTATCACCGTTTTTATACTGTCGAAGAAATTTACTGACCTTTGGTTCTGGGATTCAGTTATTCCCTTCCCCATTACCTCCATGTTCCTATTGAAGAGTCCGCATGTCTCTTTCATGTTGACACTGCTTCTCATTTTCTTTGACCTCCAAACACTGTTGTTTCTCATTTTCTTCAGCCTCCAAACACTGCAGTCCCTCTGCCAATTCTAATTCCAAACATTTGGCCTCCAGTTCAAGTCTCTTTAACTCCAGATGGGTTTTTAAATCCTCCGAGGAAAAGGTGAACTGTCCTGTTTCTAAGGACTGCACACCCCTATCGCCAGGCTGATTGTCTTCCTGGTTGCTGGTCTGTGCTGCAGCTACAGTTAAGGCTGAAATAATTTCCTCTTTAGTCAGGTTGGCATGCACCAGTCCTTTGGATTTGCACACCTTAGCTAACTGGTTCACTGTCAGCTTGCCATAATCCTCTGTTGACATCTGTGCCTGCTTTCCCTGACTAAACTAAACAAAAATAAATAAAAGTGTTGTGAAAAAAAGAGTCTGTGTATGTTTGCCTTGTGGCTGCTGAGAGTATGCACAGTTTAAGTAAGAACTGATTACAGGCTACACAAGGTCAATTAATATCCACACCACTACTCACCAATATGTGACGTCCCTCCTCTGGGCTAGTAATCAAGGGCCCTCATTCCTCACCACTGGGGAATATTCACATAGAATAAAAATGGATACACACAGTATTTTCAGATGCTGCTGTCTGCACCAAGAACAATTTCCCTTAAGACACACAAGGAGCACACTCCAGACCTGGGGGCTGGGTTTTCCTCTCCAGGCCCCAAATAAGACTTCACCTTTCTTTCTGCAGAAACCAGTGCTGTGTGCCCCTGTTAAGTAGCCGACACACACACTCTTTGAGATTTGATTTTCACACACACACCTACCTGGGAAAGGCTGGCACATATTTACCTGCTATACCACCTTTACCCAGACTGTAAGATAGATTCACTGTCACGAGCCAGCTACTTTAAGGATCTTACCAGGGTACCCAATTACTTGCAGTAAAATTAAAATGTATCAGATAGTAATGTTTGGCCAAACTGCGAGACGTTCAGGAGCATGAAGCCACAGTGTCACCAAATAAATGCAGTTCTTCTCAAAGGTTAAACTATTTCTAAAAGACCAGCCACAATGAAATGGACAAGTATATTTAATAATAAATAATGTGATAGAAAACATGACAATACTGCAGTAAAGACAAGAGTTTCAATTCACAGGAAATATAAAAACAACTCAAATGGAAAGGTTCAGTCATATATAGAAAAACAGTATTTAACTAATCTCACTATATTTTCTAACTGAAGAATTACTGTTCCTTAGTTAAGTTACTTACAAAAGCAAGGCAAGATGAAATGGATGAGTGTCTTTGTTGTCAGGTTCCCAAAAACAGAGTGCTAAGTGTGACTGTCACATCTCTCACTAATATCTAAATACAATTTCAGCGCTGGCTAAAGAATGACATAACATCTGGTCATCTGATTCTGTGGTTCCCACACCACCCCCCTGACTAGAAGCTGAACCAGACTCTAGCACAGATGTGTCACAATACACACATCTAGAGCCTAGAGACTGTAAAACAATTCCAATACTTCCATCCTTCTTGTAGAGACTAACCAGCCATTCTCTGGTACCCCAGGGTAGCAATTAGTTCACCACTAAGGACAATAAGAGCAGGATCCTAGACCAGATATTGTGTCTCTGGCTGCATTCAGACATGTGAGATACAATCTTAATGGCCTAAACCAAGTCATTTAATGTCAAGCTATTTTTCTGAAGGTAAACTTTGCTGAGGTTATTCCCTTCCCTTCCAGCATCCTCTGTTAACATATATACATTTCAGCAGTTACCACAGTGCAGCCTGACATACATGTATATTTCTTTTCTGTCCAGCAGGAACCACTGTTGATACATGCTTAACATAAGCAGCTTTACAAATACATTTTAACAGAAGCATCTGTACAAATCAGTTTGATATATAAATGAGACAGAATTATTTGCAAAACACCAGCTAGCTATGCTGGCATATGTTACACATGCACTGCCCTACTCTGCCTGGCATAACCAGCACTACCTCACATCATCACAGTAATTTTTATCGTTTTTGAGACATATACATTTGTTTACAGCTACAGTGAAAAGGTGTATTCTATGAATTTAAGCTCAGGTGAAGGCTGCCCAGGCAGGAACTCTTCAGATGTCAGGAGGTGTGAAATTCCACTTAGGATAGGTGTGAAAGTGTTAAGGAGCAGCATGTGAAGTGGGAGGCAACTGAAGAAGATTTGCCACATGGTGATGCCCTGTAGCCTTTTGTAGGGGACTAGTACAAAAGTCCAGCTGAGGTTGCACAGCAAGGTAAAGAGCAGGAAATAGTGGCAACTCTGTCAAAGGTAATGTTCAGAGTAATGGACCAGTGGGTTCCCATATGAAGAAGCAGCTGATAAAGCAGGTTGCATTTGAAGAGGATGTGTCACAGGAAGGTGGTCTGGGACTTTCTGTAGAATACTTACAAGAAGCAGAGAACAAAGATGTCCTAAGTCCAGAAGAAAATAATCTAAGGGAAAATCTGTTTGATTTAATAGTGATGGATCAACATATTAAGAGAGATGACTGAAATGGATTACATAAAGAAAATAAGACCAAAACTGTTAGAAGACTGGTAAAGTAGATGAACACGGTAATCAGGATTAAGAGAAATTCATGCCATATAACAGAAATTAAAAAGGATATATTACTGTCCAGCTAAACTAATAACAGGTAAAGTGTTTACCACAAAAGCACAGAGTAATATAGGAAAGGAAGGGAGCAAATAACATGCTACCATGGAAGCATCAAATATAGAAAGGTATAAAGCAATTAAGACAAGAAGCATCACTGTTAGAAGAATATAGAAAAAAGGAACAGATTAGCAAAAATACCTGAAAGCTCGATATTGTGAAAGCAACCTATAGCATCAAAACAGACCAGGATCTATCATATAATATTGCTAATAATAAACTAAAAATATCAGCTTAAGCAGAAAAACAAGATGTGCAGATAAATGTAAAGGAGAAGTACAAAACAAGCAAGTCACTGATGACCCAAAAAGGTTTTATATAGAACTGGGAAACAAAGCAAAAGGAATAGAATCACATCCAAAATGAAAAGCTATAACGCATACTGGAGAAACATTTATGAAGACCTTGAAAACATAACAAATATGCTGAATGGGTAGAAGATTTAAAATAAATAGTAAGGAGTTCTAATGTACAGGATATGGAGCGGGATAAAGTAATGGCCAGAGAAATTGATACAAAATTGAGAAAAGCTGAAAATGGAAAACCCCAGTCTCAGACATAGTACCTAACCTCTGGCTAAAAACATTAATATCTTTATGTTAAGATTTAGTGCTGAGTAAGACTGATTTATATGCTCATACCAAATGGACACCAACCTGGTTAGCAACAGGAAAAATTATGCTCTTTAAGAGTGAACCTGCAAGCCACCCTAAGTACAATTGACCAGCAACTTTGAGAAAGATCCATCCATCCATCCTCAACCCCTTTTTTCCCATTTTGCACATGGGGTCAAGGTGTCACTTCAGCAGTGACAATCATCTCGAGCTAAGGTTTACACTGTCGGGTGGCTAGCCCTGATGCGGTAATTCATCCATATCACTCACTCGCGTGCACAGACACACACACACACAGAGCCAATTTAGTGTCCAATCCACCTACTGCATGTCTTTGGAATGTGGAAGGAAACCGGAGCACCCGGAGGAAACCCACCCGACCACAGGGAGGACATGCAGACTCCGCACAGAAGGTACCCCAGCTGAAAATTAAACCAGAGAACCTCTTGCTTTGTGGTGACAGTGCTAACAGCAGCACCACCGTGGCTGCCAAAAACTTTAAGAAAGATACCTATACAGTTTCAGCAGTAGTAATAACTAATAGTGCTAATAACACTGTTCGGACTCTGCCTTCATACAGATTTTGTACCATGCAAATGCAGAACAGTAACAGTCATTCCCCTGCATAAGGGAGGACCTTCCCTAGGCCCGTAAGTCTGTAAACAAATAGAACAGGTTATTTTAAGCACAAAAAGGGAAGTTGGCTAGGCTTAAAATGTCCTGTAAGGGCAGCTAGCCTAGTACTTGACTATGAAGCTATGAACTTATGAGGAACAATGGGTCTAATAAAAAAAAAAATTACAGTCATACTTAGATATGCTATCAGTACATGTAAACTCATATGAACTACAGAAAGAGGCAACCCTGGGCACATTGTGGGTGCTGAGAAGAGCACTCTTGGCTAACATCAAAGACTGAAACAGTACTAAGCCTGATATACAAAACCATGAAAAGGCTTATCATGGAATTAAACAGTCAGGACATACGGAACCGCCAAACACTGGACTCTTCTCAGTTTCAATTTGTCAAGAGTGGGTCATGATTACTCAACCCAGTGGATTTTTTTTTAAAAGGTCACAAGAGCAATGGATGAAGGCAAAATAGTACAAACCGCATACATCAGCCTAGCCAAAACTTTTGTCACAATTCTCTGCTCATAGTAGAAAAGCTAAATAAACTGGGAATAAATCCCATGCCACCTGCTGGATTGCCAACTGGCTCACAGATAGGATGCAGAAAATCAAAATACGAGAAGCTACCTCCAGAAAGAGACCAGTCACCAGTGGAGTCCCTTAGGGTTCTGTGCTGGGACTTCTCCTGTCTAGCATCTACTTTTCTGAAGTGAAAGTGAATACCAAAGGGCTCTGGTTGACTAAGTTTGCAGAAGCAGATGACTGCAAGCTAGGAGCAGTCATTGAATCCCCAAATAACTTGCCATCCTGCAGGAAGGTTTGTTTCAAATAAATATGGTGCCAAGAATCATGGACAGAAACTGAATGCTAAAAATGCATTATTGCATCATTTCTGAATTCATCTACCCCTGAGAACTACCACATTGACAGTGCACCCCTAAGATTTAACCCAGTTGTTTGGGATTTGGGTTTTATGTAAACAGTGACCCAACTTTTGATCAAAATGTGTCTGTTGTAAGAAAGTCCTTCTGTATTGCTTATCTTCTAAACAAAGGGATTGTGTCTGGATCTAGGGATCTCATTGCTCACCTTTTACTCAGCCCTCAATAGGCCAGACATTGAATATAATGCCCCCTTTGGCCTATATCTCTTCAAACCATGGAACAACTAGAAAGCACACAGAGATACCTTATTAAAAGTTTACCAGGAAACAAGGTCTAAAAACATCCTTTATGGATTGACTCAAAGCCCTGTCACTATATTCAGTATCCCACAGAATGCTAAAGTGTGACATGTGTCTTGCATACAGGGCATCCTCCAATCTAATACTGATGGATTTACTGTATATCAGCAAGTCAAATGTCATCAGAAATACTTGGTCTATGGATCTAAACTTCTTCTGCAACATCAACAGAATGGTTTGAAGTAACAGGTATATCTCACAGAGGGTACCACTGCTGTAGAACAGACTCCCCACCCACATAATGTAAAGTTCATACCTGTCCATTTTCAAATGCAAGTTAGCTCTAAGTATATGAAACAGAAAATTTACCCTAGGACTACTCCCTGTACTACTAATAGACAGAGGCAACTCTTAAATGCATTATCCCATCCAAGGGTTCCATCAAATTATCTATGTTATGATTGCAGTTACTCTCATTATGGTAATACAGTCATACTCAGGCTACTAATACTTGTAACCCCCATATGAATTACAGAAGGAGGCAATTCTGGCCACATTGTGGATACTGAGAATAGCACTGTTTACTGACATCAGAGACTAAAACAATACTAATCTCATGAACTCTAATCATATTCTTACTTAGGAATGTGGTCCATTCCCACCATGGTATTAGAAACCCCAAATACGTGGAGAAATTAAACTGAGTGAACTTTTTTACCTGTGCTGTCATGCATGACTCCATCTGGATGTTGTGCTAGAGATTGTAATGAGGCTTGCTGTCTCTGGTGTGGAGAGTCCCAGTAATGACCGGTCTGCATGCGTCCTCAAAATCTTGCTATGTAGAATGTGGCATGCTATAAACAGCTGTCAATTCATGGCATGGATGTACTGCAGTGCCCCCCCCCCCCCCCAGTGTGTGTAGGCAATGGCATCAGGATTTCAGTAGGCTAAAGTCACACACAACTGTATTTCTTGTTTGGGTGGAGGCAGTGTTATACGGATGTCCGGTCATGCTTTGTGGCTGTGTATAAGTGCCACCAACCAGTACTGTAGAGAGTATTCTGTCACAGCAGCAACATGTTGCATGCATACAGGGAGGGGAAGACACACATGCAATAATCTCTGCAGTTTTCAGTGTACAGGTGTAGCTCTGTGGGATGTCACTGTCCAGAAAGTGGTAGTAGAAATGTACTTTGTATATGGAAATCATGGGCACTGCCTGAATGCTGTTTAGACACCTTTGTTATGAGCGCTTTTGTGTTGTGCATTTCTTGCCTTTTGATATATTTGAATAGTAGCCCTTCCTGTTGATGTAATTCTGTCCTTGGACTTTGCCTTTGTACTCAGATACAGCCAACTGTAGCACTTCATGCCTGACGACTATGAATTTGCAGCCTGTTTTAACTAGTCCTTATTGGTATGTCACTCTGCACTATACTTCTTCATTTTTTTTGTTACACAGTCATTTCATTTTGCAAAAAAAAAAGAAAAGAAAAAGCAAGTTGCCATCTTGAAACTGCAGATACATGAGTGCAGTACAGATACCTGGAGTCAGGAGGTATTAAAAGCAAAAAAAAAAAAAAAAAAAGAACAGTAAGCTAAGCAAGGGTGTGTATGTTTTATTTTATTTTCTACCATGGACTTTGAGGACTTGGTAGATATCATTTGTTTATCCGCTGTTATGTAAGAGGTTTGAATTTGTTGCTGTCACTTGCCACAATGCAGAAGGTTATGTAACAAACTTCTTTGCTGCTATGAAGTCGTACCATTTTGACCTGGTTGTGTACATAGGAAACTTGCATGTGAAGTGACCTTTCATATTTATATTGTTGATCTTTGATGGAGCTTTCTGGTGAGCTGTGATTCTTTCATGTACACATCAGAATGTTGTATCATCTTCCTTTTTTCCACTTACTCTTCAAGTTTTTCCTTTTTTTTTGTTTGCTGGTGGTTTTCATTTGCAAGGCTAAAAACTTTGTGGTTCTTTATCTTATGCAGCTTCTGAAGTCCTGATTCAAACCTTCCCTTTTGCTTACTGTTTCATGCATATGCTATTTGTTGTTCTCCAGTGTAAATCTCTAAAAGGTTTAATGCAGAGAATAAAGGCTTTGAACTGCTAACAAGTGTCATTCCATGGTACTGAGTTTGATTCCCTTAGTCTCCATTTATTTACTATGTGACTTTAAGTAAATGTCTTAAAGGTAGTGTTTCTGGGTCTCGGGAGAAAGTAAACCTCATTCCAGATGGACAACCTGCTTAACAAAATAGTTAAAAGGTTTAACCTGAAAACTTCTTGAGTCAAACCCATAGAGATCCTCCTGTTCATCAGCTGTTCAAACTTTCACCATCCCATTCCATTGTCCCCAGACAAATGCTGGCACTCCTTGAAACTTTCATAGTGATCAGTTAAAATGTGTATGATCAGGAAGAAATTCCTCAATTACAACTGATCGATAATATAACCTATATAAAACCCCTACCAAACTAATTGAAAACATTTATTTTGCTCCTCCCACACCTTCCACTCCACCTTCCACTCCCAGTTACTTTACTTCAGAGCTGCACAAGTGTGGTAAAAGAAGTAAACTTCCTGTATGTAGCACACTAGTCTTACAGAAGGAGCCCTGCAACAGTATGTAGAGTACAATGGGACAAGCTTTGTGAGTAGTAACATTGAGGAAATGTAATAGGAAGTTGGAACCGAACGTCACCCTTAATAATTAACAGGGAAACCACTCTTTTAGTACTTTGTTCTATTCGTCCTTTTATCCTCCTCATGCCCATTGTTGGTGTATTTCCAACTCTTTGCAGTTCAACACAGAGGAAATGAAAGGACATATTGTATATGTCAGTGCTGTCATTCATGATTTGATAGCCCTTTGATTTTTTTGAATTACCTCAGCAATACATTTTACAAGTGTTAATGCAGTAGTTTGAATCTCAGTGTCTTTGACAGACATAAATCTATCAAAACAGCATACATTGTCCTCCGTATTGTTTACTTCTCAGCCCAAATAGTTTTTAGGTAGTCTTAAAAAAAAATAAAAGAATCAAATTTTAATCTATGTGCTTCACTGAGACAAACTGTCATGGTGTGCTCACTTTCTGTACTAGCTGGGCTTCTGCACTACAGGCTGTGCAGATCAGCTAATGTGTACTACTGATTCTTGAGGAGTAACATCCATGGTTCTTAAGCCTTTTTAAGTAGCGTTGGCAAGTCATAACATTAACATGTTTCTTGTAGCATGCTAAACCCAAAACTAATTAGTCATGTTTGTCTAAATTGCTTGATCCTTCATGTTAAGGAAACATGATGATAACTGACTGTCTACTAATCTGTGCTTCTTCATACAGCAGTAAGTCAGAGCTCCACACTGAGCACTAACATCCCTCTTTCACCACTGTCAGGGAATAAAAAAATAATATTAGAGATATTAAGGTAAACATATATTCTTTTTATACCCTGTAATTGTGTGTTTAAGATTTGTTTCAGTGTGCTCCTGACTGCAACCTCAAGCAATTTTAACACATAAAGTAGGGATAGCTTTAGAAATTTTAAAACTACAAAGTGATGCAATGACTCCAAAAAATCTTCACAGAATAACTAATAGAAGTAAGATGATAAGTAAAAAAGTTCAAATCAATAATATTAGAAATCCCAATACTAATAAGTTTACTTCAGATATAGAGGAAATGCTTGATATTAAAAAAATCATGAGGATCTTAATAAAAAATATATTAATTTTGATGATTGCAAAATTGATAAGTATTAAAAAAAAGACTGTTACTAATAAATTAAATGATCAACAAATGTCACTATTAAATCAGTTGCCTTAACTGAAATTAAAGATTTATTAAAGAAAGGTAAAAATGGTATAGCCCGAAGATTAGATGGTATGAGCATGGAATTATATAACCTACTTCCATTAAATATTTTAGAATTGCTGAAGGAAGTTTTCTTGATAATCCAGAATGATGAAATAATATGGAAATTTTCTGTAATATGTCACATACGTAAACAAGGAATTGATAAAAATTTAGTTTCATCGTATTGACCTATTTCTTTATTAAATATAAATTATAACATATTTACTTCAGTTTTCACCATAAGGTCAAGAAATATAGTCGAGAAATTAATAAATGTAGGATCAAACAAGATTTATTGTCAATAGATTAACTTATGATAATATCAAACGGTTGTAATTTTGTATTAGCAGGTGGTTTGAATAAAAATATGGCTTTAATTAGCCTGTATATTGAAAGAGCCTTTGATTCAGTTGATTGGAACTATTTGTTCAAAACCTTAGAGACATTTGCATTTCCAGAGCAATTTGTAGGAATATTAACAGATTTATATAGGGATTCTAAAGCATAATGTAAAATTTGAACTTACATTTCTCAATGGTTTACCTTAAACAAAGGTACAAAACGGGTGTCCCTTGTTTCCTTTATTACTTGCATTAATTATTGAACCCTTACCATACCTCTCAACTGTACAGATTTTTGCAGAATGTCCCAATTTTTGCCTCATATTTTTGGCAAATTAGTATCAGATTATTAAAGATAGATGTTAGAAAATAATGATAGACATTTGTGTTTCATCCTTCATGCCCTTCAGAAAATTCATGCTAATAGAAAAACTGTTATTCTATCAACTTTCTAAGTTTGTAAGAGCAACATTTAAAAACTGTCCATATTTTTGGGCCTTTTCCCACTTTTATTTATGACTTTGTCCACATTTCATGCCCTAAGAGGTTGAGAGGTATGCCCTCAGCTGATAGCATAAGAAGTAATGATAAAAATTGATGGGCTTTCTGTAAATAAGGAGTTTTGAACTAAAATACTGCTTTTTGCAGATGATGTTTGATTAAGTGTAGGAAGTCTAAGCAACTTGGTTAAAGAACTAAATGAAGAAATTGAAAAATTGCAAGAAATTTCATTATTGAAGTTTAATAATAGTAAAACTGAAACTATTGTGATGAATCAGAAACTAGATTCTAAGATAAAGGATAAATACACATGTAATATGGAAGGCCAAGAATTTAAAATGATAAATTATCAAGATGTTAGCAAGATTAGTAATCATAATTTTGAAAAAAAATAATTGAAGAAGTGTTACTTATTAAAAAATGGATTGAATGTTTTTTTTTTTAACTTTTGATGATAAAGTTCTTATTAAAAAGATAACATCACCCAAAATTCATAGCCGGCCTTAATCATAGGCCAACTAGGCGGCTGCCTATGGCGCCGCTCAAACAGGGGCTCTTTTACAGTAAAATGGATGGTGTAAATAGAGCAGGATGGGGGCACCAGGTGGTGTGGGGGGGGGGGTGCTGTGGAGCCCTTTTGCCTAGGGCACCACTTGACCTAAAGCCGACCCTGCCAAAATTATTTATATATTACAATCAACAGCTTTAATACCTGACAAAAATATTAAAGAAAATGGAGAAAACAATATCATTCTTATGGTAACTTAAAAAGCTGAAATTTGCGTATAGGAATCATATTAGAGTCTGGGAGAATAGAGGTGTTCATTTTGCAGATATAGAATCATATTCCATTGCAGCAAGTTTTAATTCTATTATATTCTGGTTAGAGTCAACCTATACTAGTCAGTGGTGGCTATTCAAGAACCAATTACATTAAATTCATATGGATTTGTTAATATTGATAAACTCAGAGTATTAAACAATGTCTTCATTTTGTTAATAAAACATACTTTAGAGGGAAATTAATTTCACTATCTGGATTCCTCATATATGAAATCAGTCCTAAAAACAGTTAAATATATTTATAAAATCCTATTAATTTCAAAATGGAAATTCTTGTGTTTTCCCATTGCATATACTTCTGGACTTGTAGATTCTCAAAATACTGTTGAAATAACTATGTAAAAAAGAAATGGGTTAGTATTAGGGTGTGAGTGTTTTGAAAAAGGGAAAGCTAAGACATCAGTAAGTTTGTGTAAAATTATAAGTTGGAGGAATCTGTTAATCAACTAATAATGTCTATTAGAAAGAAATTAAATAATTTTATAAGAAAAAAATATGAGTGAAAAGGAGCAAAACACTATTCTTCCCACTATATACATATATGGTTGTCATTACTGAAGGTAAATTAACCTACAAAGGAAGTTTATCCAATTTATATAAGTTAATTGTAAATAAGAACAATGTTGATGCAGTTTGAAATTTTTAGACAGTAGTAGATTAAATAATTCAATTGATGATAAAATTGTACTACTTAATTCAATTAGTCAAATCTCTTCAGGTGTATACTGGAAAGTTTTTTTTATGTGGAAATATGTGTCACCCCTTATAAAATTTTCCGACATAGTAAAGTGACTTCTTAAATCTCCTGGAGATGCAGTAAGTTGATTGGGTGCATATGCTTATGGATTGTGAGAAATTAAATGTTTATCAGGAAGAATAAGTATTTTTTTAATGGACTATGGTCAGATAATTTTATTTTGACTAGATCAGCAATACTAATGAATTCTCTGCTTCCATTATTTGTAAAAGCCAAACAACAAAAAATGTTTTGGAATCTCCTTGCAGTGTCTAGGGAAATTATTACAAAAAATAGAAAATGAATACAGTTCCTATGTTAAAGATTTTTTTAAATTTAACATTTTATGTAAATCTGAAAAAGAAGTGATTAGAGTAAGGTCTGTAAAAATTTATTAAGACATCTAGTTGCTGGAATAATCTTGAAATGTTGTTGTTGAAATGCCAAGGTAATTGATTTAACTGTATTAGATTACTCTGATGGTTTAATGTGCTTTTGATACTGTGTGACAGTATATGTTAATGCTGAATTGTTTTCCTTTCTTTGTATATATTGTGTTTATGTTAAATCAATAAAAATGTTTAAACAAACAAAAAATATATATTTTCTAGGGGCAAAGAATGTAGTGTGATCATGGATGAGTATAACCAAAAAATAGTCATCTCAGTATGATTGCACCAGTCAGGGTATTTTGGGGTAGAACACATTTAAAAATAATCACTGATTATACAAATAGTGCTTCCAGATATTAGCACTACACAGCAAATTAAAAATACATTTTTTTTCAGTTTCTAATCATAGTGGTCTTTTAACATTGGGAATTAAGCCAGAACACTCTGTACACTGGTTGTGCTGACCAGAAAGAGATAGAAAAGAGGAAGTAGCATGTGGGCTGATTTTTTTTCTTTCTCTGTCTATGAGTGCAGATGTTACTTGCCACACAATTGGCACCTTATATTTAGGGTTGCTGTGTTTTGCAGGCTGTTAGAAAAGCAAGTGTATAGCACATGTGCAGCTGCTTGGGGATGTGGGTGGGCACATGATCACAGACAAATAAGGCTGTAAAGCTTGGTTTGAGAAGAACAACTGGCAGGTCATCTTCCCATGAAGTATTTTTTTTAAATCTGTTAGCAGAATTCAAATTCATTGGCTGGAAGACAAATATCAGGTAAAACTATTGTTTCTGTAAGAATTAATTAGAAGCAGTTAGAAAGTACTGGGAAATAAGAATGAAAAGACAATATACAAAGAAACAATGGGGGGATAATTGTATGGTTCCAAAGTATGCAACAAAGTGTACAAGTTTTTTAGAATTTTTGCATGGAAATGTTTGCATAGGTATTTTTCTACCCCAAGTAGACATCAGAGATTTTTTTTCCCACAGGTAAATAGCAGTTACTTCAGATACGTTCATAGGTAGGTACTAGGCTATTGGCCTAGGGCCTATATAAGCCTAGCCAAAAAGGTACCCTGGAATTTGCCACCCAAGGAAATTATTTTCCTGTGCCCCTGTCGAGCAGAGCCACAGAGGTGATCCTGGGGTGAATTTCCTATTTCCCATCCAATCATCAAGATTTTTCTTGGAGTGCTAATGAGGAGCTTTTGTTTGATATAGATAGGTAGTTTGTTCCAGAGTATGGGAGGTCTCTGGGACAGGAATCTATCCCTCCAGCATGCTGTGTTTATTGTAGTGACAAGGTTTAGGTCCCTAAAGCGTGTAGCTCGGACTGATTGGGATTTCTTTAAGTGGAGCATGTTCAACAGCTCTGGGTTTGACATAGCTTTGTATGTTAGGCAGAGATCGCCTCTGAGTAGGCGATATGTGACGGAGTAAAGCTGGAGTTTTTTGAGATGGACTGCATAGGGCATCTGTTTGAGGTTGGTAATCCTCTTTGTGAGGTATTTCTGCAGCCTTTCTAGTTGTTGTAGATGTCTTGTGAGGTACATACCAAAAGAAGTGTTGTACTCTATAATGGGTCTAATGAGTGACGAGTAGAGGGGACCAATGACCTCTTTTTTTCCTGGATGAGAAACTTTTGTGATGAGGTGTGCCACATAGAAGGATTTTCTGACTACTGTGGTGATGTGATTATCAAAGGAGAGACTACTGTCCACCTGTATCCCAAGGTCTCTTATCACACTTTCGGTGTTAAGTAGACTACCACCAATGTGGTAGCTCATAGGTACAGAGTTTTTACCAAAGAGGATGACAGTGCACTTTTTGGCATTGAGCTTGAGGCCATGGCTCTGACACCAGGCATCTGTCTCCGTGAGGCCCTTTTGTAGGATGTCCACATCATTAGGAGTTTCAATTATGGCTTCTAGTTTGCAGTCATCTGCAAACTTCATCAACCAAAGACCTACTGTGTTAGCCTGTACTTCAGAAAAGCAGATACCAAACAGAAGAGGACCCAGGACCGAGCCCTGTGGTACTCCACTTGTCACTGGTCTGAAGTCGGATTTGGAGTGTGCTACTTTCACAGTGTGGGTTCTGTCAGTGAGCCAGTTAGCAACCCATCTTGTGACATAGGGATTTATACCTAGTTTAGTGGGTTTATCTGTAGTTCCAGAGTGGGGGATGGTGTCAAAAGCCTTGGCGAGATCTAGATAGACTGTGTGAACCAGCTTACCCTCGTCTACGGCTTTTGTGACTGCTTCAAAGAAGTCTATCAGGTTTAGGAGACATGATTTGCCTTTTACAAACCCGAACTGGGTGGGGTCCAGAGTTTGGAGATTACCAATGCCTTTGTGTATAAGATCCATGAAGATACATTCCATGGCCTTGCAGACCAGGCTCATTAGGCCAATGGGGCGGTAGTTCCCGGGGTCCGTGATGGCTCCCCCTTTGTAGAGTGGGACAACTGTCGCTGTGCGACATTCAGTGGGCACAAAGCCTGAGGTGAGGTTATGATTGAGCATGGTGCTTAGGCGGGGTGCCAGTTCATTCTGCAGTTCGTGTAGAACAAAGCCTGGGATGTTGTCAGGTCCCATGGATGCTGTGTTCTTGGCTTTGGAAAGTGTGTTTTTTACCTGTGCAGCCGTGATTACAGGAACTTTGTATTTTTCTGGTATAGAGATGGGCCTTTTAGGGGGTGAGAGGGGGGTAAAGCTAGCACTGAACCTATCTGCCAGGATGTTGGCAATATCAGTTGGTTCTGGTTCTGTATATTTAGTGTCATTGTGCTGTAACTCAGAGCAGATCTGAGTGTTGACATAGCTATAGAATGCTTTGTGGTCGTCTTTAGAATCAGTGGCAGTTTTGTTTTCATAACTAGCTTTGGAGGATTTTATGAGGGATCTCAGCTTCTTACTGAGGCTGACCAGGGAGTTCCTCCAATCATGGGATTTTACTTTTTTTTTGCAACAGTTTCTTTCTTCTGTTGTAGAGTTTGTTTATGGCAGGGGACCACCAGATTTGCTTCCTTTTTTTGGAGGATAGCATCTTGGTTCTTTTAGGGATAGCACGATCCATGCACTCGTATAAGTGCTTATAAAGTGCATTTATGTGGGATTCAGCAGTTGTGCCTCTATTGTCTGCATGGGTGTCATGAAGTTTACCACTTCTGTCTTAAGAAGCGTGAAGTTGGCTTTGGAGAATTTTTTTACGGTGGTTTCCCTAAGGGGGGGTTGGGGGTGGGATGTGGATGTCTGGGGTGATTAGCTTGTGGTTGGATCTGACCAATGAGGAATTGACCTCTGGTGTGGAACACCGGTCACCCATGTCGGTAATAACCAGGTCTAGGATATTGCTGCCCCTGGTGGGGGTGTGAATAAGTTAATCCAAGGCATTAGAATTTATGAATTCCAGAAAACGTTGAGCAAAAGAGTTGGTACATGAGTAGTTTTACCATTTAATGGTGGAGTAGTTGAAATCGCCCATTATTAGGGTGTTGGGTTGTACCGTAATATTTTCCAGTGTATCAAGAAATGAGGAGTGAGAATCCTGGGGCATGGTTGGGGATCTGTAGCAAGTTACAGTTTGGATTGCGGTCTTGCCCAGAGTTAGTTGCACTTGGATAATCTTGGATGCATTATGCTGAGCAACTAGCCTGGAGGTGTGTAATTCCAATAAAATGCTGAACTTTATCACCGTGTTTTTTGTTCACAATAGAACTTCATCAGATTAACTAAAATCATCAGTCCCATCATGCCTTATATATCCTTTCTAATTCAGCTCATTATAGAGGTTCATAGGTTAGTACTAGGTTAACTGCCATTGTAGGCCATTTTAAGCCTAGCCAGTTACCCCTTTTGAGAATCAAACCCTGCAGCTTGTGTCTGTAAGGTAAAGACCTTAACCATTATGCCAACCTCCCAAACTCCAATAGGCAAACACAAACCATAAAACAGTAAAACTACCATGCTGTTAAAAACTATGTTCCCACTACTAACATAACTATATAAGCATAAATGCATATATTTCAGTCTTAATAAACATACATTTTTAATAAAAATCACCCATCTGTATTTTTAAAATATATGTATTAAAATTCTTTTGTTACCATTGTTTGATTTGTATTATTTAAAGCACACTAAACATTGTAAAGAGGCAAAATGTGTGTTTTTTGTGCTTGAAGAAATACCACATGATATTGGGGGGAGAATGGGAGAGAATAATTGAATTTAGGGAAGTTTTTGTGGCCGTTAGTATTAGAAGCCTGTAAGCCGTCAGGTCTTAATGAATATGTCTCCCTGGCCCTAGTGTTAAAATTAAGAGCTGCTAGATTGTAACCAAAGATTAGACAGGTCACAGTAGTTTAGTTATGTCTGCAGTAGTTCCTATTTTCTATTATCTTCTATTATGTATTTTCTACTATGTATCTTTTATAATGTATTCCCCAGTATTTTTTTATTATAATGAATTTAATGTTTGAGCCACTAGATGGCAGCAAAGGACTGTAAAAGCTTCCATTGCATCTCAACTAAAAAGCTGTAGTGGCTATTTATTCATTGTTTTAATACAAATCAAACGGTAACAAAAGAATTTTAATACATATATTTTTAAAATACAGATGGGTGATTTTTATTAAAAATGTTCGTTTATTAAGACTGAAATATATGTATTTATGCTTTTATAGTTATGTTAGTAATGGGGGCATAGTTTTTAACAGCATGGTAATTTTATTGTTTTATAGTTTGTGTTTGCTTATTGGATAATAAACTGAATTAGAAAGGATATATAAGACATGATGGGATTAATGGTTTTAGTTAATCTGATGAAGTTATATTGTGAACGAAAAACATGGTGATAAAGTTAAGCTTTTTATTGGAATTATATGGTTCGTCTTGGATTTTATGTGCATAATAAACTTTCTGGTGTTGATACATACCTTTGTGGTGCTCCTTGTGCCTGAATTTTTTGTTTTGAATATTTCAGGGAGGGTAGGACTTGAGTAATCTATGTAATGGTAAACTGAATAATTAAGAAAGAAGTCATATATGTATAATACATGAGAAGAAGAAGAAAAAGCAAATCTTTGTAATGGTTTGTTTTCTGTTAATAATTGAATATGCACTCATGTTACTATGGAATATGCAATGTTAATAAAGATGCTTAAAAAGTAAATAAATAAAAATGTTAGAGTTTACTGGAGAGTGAACCATGACAGTGTTTTCTCTGTGTTTTCTTTTCTCTGTCCATGATTTGCAGGTCTGTGGTATTATCTCTCAGGAAGCAGCCTGCCTTGCCTAACACTCATTGGATCTCCTAATTTTGGCTACCGTTCAGTGCATCGTGACCTGGAAGCTCAAGTTGCAATTGTGACAGAGAACATAGAGCTACAGAGGCAGTTATATCAGGTTAGTCGATCTAAAACTTTATGGAAATGCTAATGATGATCTTATGGATCACTGCTGCCATAGCCTAAGTTATATGGGTTATATCCTGCCAGGGATGTAACACCCAGGTCTATGGTTAATCGTCGAATGGACTAACCATCGAATGGCACATCATCGAAAGCAAACCATCAAACATCCATTCCATCGAACCTGTAAGATGGGGAAAGTAAGTAGTTGGTCAACTTCTCATCCAGGAAGGTAGAGGTCATAATCCCTCTCTACTCGTCTCTCATTAGACCTATTATAGAATACAGCACCCCATTTGGTATGTACCTCACTAGACATCTATAACAACAACTGGAAAGGCCACAAAAATACCTCACTAAGAGGATCTTAGGCCTTAAACACATTCCTATACTGACAGACTCAAAAAACTCCAGCTATACTCTGCCTCTTATCGCCTACTTAGAGGCAGTCTCTGCTTTACCTACAAAGCCATGTCTGACCCAGAGCTGCTAGATATGCTACACCTAAAGAAATCCCAATCCCTCCGCGCCACATGCTCCAAGGACCTTAACCTCCTTACCACAATAAACAGAACATGCTGGAGGGGCAGATTCCTAACCCAGAGACTTTCCATACTCTGGAACAAACTTCCCATTCACATCAAGCAGAGCACTTCACTGGCCCTTTTTAAGAGAAATCTTGACGAGTGAGTGGACAATAGGAAGTCCACCCCGGAGATCACTTCAGTGGCCTTGCTTGACAGGGGCACTGGGAACTAACTTTGGGCAGCATGATGCCAGAGAATCTTCTTGGGCTAGGCTTATGTAGGCCCCAGGGCCGTTAACCTAGTACACACCTATGAACCTATCAGTGAACACTTCCCTATCTCCCTTTTCCCCACTGTAGTGCGATCTTGGAATTATATAACTGGGGAGTGAGGGGCAAAGCCCCCCACTTGGGTGGGTTTCAAATACTGATGTTTGTAAGACAAGGGAGTGTTGGCCAACTAGTTACTTTCCCTGTCTCACAGGTTCGATGAAGTGCATGTTCGAGGACTGGACATTCGTTGGTTTACTTTTGATGATGTGCCATTTGATGGTTAGCCCATTTGACAATTAAGCACAGGCCCATAACACCCAGCTAGCTTCCAAAGATGCTGGGGCACCTTTCACACTCCCAAACCATTAATTGTCTCAAGCTGAGCTGATTAAAGGACAGGTTAGGGCACCAAACCCTTCAGACTTTTCCTGCTGC
This sequence comes from Protopterus annectens, assembly GCF_019279795.1. Taxonomy (NCBI): domain Eukaryota; kingdom Metazoa; phylum Chordata; order Ceratodontiformes; family Protopteridae; genus Protopterus; species Protopterus annectens. Next base: position 179,080,291 of record NC_056733.1, read on the forward strand.
TAAAGAGAGCTTTTCTTTGCAGGGATTCAAGGATGGATGGTGGGTTAATTCTGTTCCACTGTTAGGCAGTTAAGTTCCCTTTTGAAGAAGAAACTTCCACTGTCCTTTTTTTGACAGAAATTATACTTTTTATATAAAACAATCACTTTAAAGCTGGAAAAGTGTTTTTATTGACTGGTATGTGAATTTTAATTACTTTTAAATGGGAATGTCAGTTTTTTTACTTTTGTGGTAAAAAGTTGTTAAAACTTATTTTAAGCTACTTTTTCTTCGAGGAAAATTTGTTTATTTTACTTTCAGGGCTGTAGTAAGTGTGTAAAATGTTTTTAGTGTGTTATTGGGAAGCACTATATTTTTACTACTAAGCTGTTTTACTGACTACTTTTGCCAGGCCTTCCCAGGAATCAGGTATCTTTTTCAGCTTAACCACGGAATAACCTACAAGTTCCTCAGCTATCCCTTCTTCCACGTTGTAAAGTTCCTCATTCGCAGATGGGTGTGACTCTGCTGAGGCCAAAACTGATTACACAGCCCCTTTGAATTGGAGGTTAGTCATGCCATCTGCAGCTGTTGGAGTGCCGTTGCTGGTCAAGGGAGAGCCACTGTTATTGGTACTAGGAGAAGGGACAGAGAATGCCACTCTGCATAGCCAGAAAACTATATTCATCCCTAGGGAGTTTTTTTCCTGGTAAAAGTGAGCTTTTTTTTTTCAGAAATTTTTATCAAAAAGAAACAATAAGTTTGGCGTTTGTCTTCTCCTGTCTCAGTTGCTCTGGATAGGAGTGATTTATTGGATTTTGTTCAGGGTTTAGTTCAGTCTCCTGTATTGCTATTTTTGGTAAAAGAAAAAAAATATTCCTAATTTTCTAAAAGAGATCCAAGAAATTGAACCTAAAATGACTGTGAAGGGGCAGTTTATTTTGTCTGCACAGATCTCTGAGTCTGATTCTAAGGAGAGTGTGGCTTCGACCAGTCTCTTTGAATTAATCTTTTTCTCCGACAGTGTTACCAGAATGAATCAGTTGTTTCTGTAGAAAAACACACTAAACATGTCAAGAAATATTATGATTTGTTACAACTGGAATTTCTGGAGCCTACTCTTTCCTGTTCTTTCTGCTTTGGAGTGTGTTTTTTCACAGCCTGTAATTTATCTGATAGCCAGTGTACTGACCCCAAGAAGGCAGATAGACACTCATCCCAGATCACACCCAGCAGCTATTGCTTTTAGTGAATCAGTTGCTACTAAACATGTAGTTAATTCTAATTTATCTTCTTCTGACAAGGATGGGAAGGCGTAGACTTTTGGGGGAAAATGCATCCTTCTGCAGCAGTTTTTTTTTAGAATTCTCAGATGTCATACGGGTATATTGAAGTTTATGCGTGCCTTTTGTGAGAATATGAAGAATGTTTTGGCATTTGTTTTCTCTTCTGAAGAGAAATCTGTTTTGTCTAACTTCATTGCTTCTGTTTCTAAAATGGCTTCCTATTGTTTGAAATATGCATATAATTCTGCTGATGCCACTTCCAGGGCTGCTGTCATTGGAACTCTTATGGCAAGGTTTGCCTGGCTGCATTCTAAAAACCTAACAGAGCATGTCAAAGTGAAATTTTGAATTCTTCCTTGGGTAGGGAGTTAGTCTTGGAACATCTGCTGTAGATGTCCTTGTTAAGTGTGGTAAAAGAGGTATGCTAATTCCTGGAATCTCTCATTATTTCAGCCTTCCTTCTCCAAGTTGGACAAGGACTTTAGTACTCCCCCTACTTCCTCCTTTTAGAGGCAAATTAAGCTGACCCAATTAGCTGCTGCTAGCAAATATTTAAAAAGCCTTTATAGGATGTTTCCAGAAACTAGAGAAATGCCCTAAGAACTAGGACAGATACGTCTGACAGTTAGTGCATTTGGATAAGGTTGTGTACTGTAGAGGTCCATTATCACTGTTGCAGTATTCTTCACACTTGGGATAGCCTGCCGAGGATAGCCAAACATCCAGCTAGCATAACAAACCCTTTACATCTCCCAGGTGTCATACATCAGACATCTGTCATATGTGCAAGGTGTAAGGTACATATGTGATGTTTGGCACTTAGTCAAGCTGTTCACCGAGTTGGTTCAACTACCGGGCCTTCTAAAGATAAGTGTCCTGTTGAGATCTCTTCTTTCCTTTATTTCTTCACTTTACTTTAGTTTACATGTCTTTCAGTATGGGAAAATGTGAGTGTGGGAGGCAGATTCCTCATAAAGATAGTGTTTTGGTGCTATACACAACCATAAGCAGAGGTAGATTTGTCAATCATTTATCCCTAAGACAATTCACAGGCAACTGTTATCTTGTTCCATTTATTTGGAGAACCAGCATTTGAAGCGCTTGGTTCAGGGTACCATGGCCGAATCTGCCAGCCCTGATGTTCATCCACCACTTAAGAAGAAAGCCAAAAAAGGCACATGCTGACCCTGCTGCTGTCCAGTCTCCACCGGCCATCTCCATCTTGTTGGATGAAGACTCTGAGAACCATCTGGTGCCAGCATTAGCTCCCTCTGCAGTGACCCAGTTGAAAACCGACACAGAGAAGTCTACAGAAACATCTGCTGAGGTTGTGTATTCATCTGGTGCAGATGTAGAGGCGGAACCACAGCTGATTATGTCAGAGGGGCCTGGGGAGATTCCCCAAATACTTGTTAGGAAAGAGGTGCCTGTTATCCTCATTGAACATAGGCAGGGGTCTGAACCTCCTAGAGTTGTTAAAACTGACGTTCCTTTAAAAAAGAAGCAGAAGAGTAAACGTGAATGCTGTGGCTAAGAATCCCAACAAAGAATGGCAGGATTTTACCCAGGCTTTTCAATGTTCTTATAGCTTTAAAGCTCTCTCAAGGATTATTCCTGGGTCTGTTCCCTGGTCTTCTACTCTGTCCAGACATCCTAGGGACTCTGATTCATCTGATGAAAAGTTAGACTGTGTTGAGGAGTCATTGGCTTACTCTCTTCAGATCCAGTCTCCTCTTGACCTAGGGTTTGAAGAAGATGATTCACTTATTCCTGACCCCCTGTGGAAGAACTGCCCTTTGGGTATATGGTGGTTCATATGATGGAACGTTTAAGTGGGATTGTGCTCAGGTTTCTGATATTCAAAAAAGGTATCATGAACTCTTGCAACTAGATTCCCCTCGGCCTTCTGCAGTCCCTCCAGTGCTGGATACCTTTTTGATACTTTCACTGTGGCTTTTCAGGTGTCTGGTTCTTAACCTCCTGTCTCTAAGAAGATGGACAGATTCTGTAAAGTTATTGAAACACAAAAAGTTTTTGTATAAAAACCCTTCCTCTGATTCTACTGGTATTTCTGTAGCCACTGGTAAAACATCAAAGGTGCTCTCCTCTTCTAAGCTTTTAACTTCTCATAAGAACAACCATGTCATGGATAGGAATGGTAAAAAAAACAATAAACTTCTGCTGCCTTCACTTTCAGGGCTGTTAATTACTAAACTCTCTATAGAGAGGGTAAGTCTTCTGCCATTTCCCTTTTGAACTCTTCTCCTCAGGTGGCCCATCATTCCATTAAATGCAATTATGATGCTGTTGATACCTACTCTAGGGCAGTTGTATCTGGATCTGTAATGAGGAGGTACTCCTGGCAGTGTCTGCATGCGCTGCCCGAAGACATCAAAGCAAAATTATTGGACACACCCACACTTAGACAACCAGAATCTCTTTGTCACTGCTTCTGCTGCTGAATTGTTTATGACCCTTTAGGATAGAGATAAAGTTATGCAGGATCTAAAACAAGTCTTTGTTTCTTCTTTTCATAAGTTTCAGGGAAATTATCCGTGATAGCCATTTTTTGTCCATAAGCAGCCTAGATAGCCTTCTGGGGGCAAGAAGGCTTTTAGGAGAGTTTTTTTCTAGACAAGCCTTCTCAGGGTTCTAAAGGCCAGAAACCTTCTTTCTTTGGCAAATCTGCTTGACATTCTGCCACTCCTACCCCTCGGCCAGATTCCACTGTCCATCATGTTGATTCATTCTTTTCCTGATTTGGCAACAGAGAACCACAGACACCCAAGTACTTTCCATTATCCAGTATGGCTATTTTGTAGTCTCAAGTCCCCTCCTTCATTCTCAGGCCTTCCTCAGCCTACCCCTTCTCAACTCTCACATTTTCCATTAGTTCTTCAGGATCTGGTGGTACAGAGAACCATCCAGCCTGTTCTCTCTTCTCAGCAGGTAACAGGTTTTTACACCAAGATGTTTTTGGTTCCCAGGAAGGAAGGGGCTGTGGAGGCCCATTCTAGACTTTTTCTTTCTCAATACCTTTCTTAAGGTTCCATCTTTCTGGATGTTGTTTCTTCAGATGCTCTTTCATCTGTTGCTTTCTCAAGCTTTTCTGGTATACCTAGATTTGAACGACACTTTTCGTACCTCCACATTCCTGTTCCCCCTGTATTCAGGAATTTTTTACATTTCTCTGTTTCTTCTTCTCATTATCAGTTCTCTGCTTTGTCTTTTGGTCTTTCTGCAACTCAGAGGGTCTTTACCAAATGTGTGGCCCCCTGTGGTAGCCTTCTGAAGACTTCAGGAAATTCAAAGATTTACCTTTAAAACTGCGAATTGTAGTGGTTCGAGTGCTCATATGAGTGACTCGAAACCATGAAAATGACAATGTCGACAAACCTTCATGTTCGAAAAACAGCAAATCGAACAGCAGATTCGCTGTTTTTCGACCATGAAGGTCGAAGCAAAAAAAAAAAAAAACAAAGTGTAAAGTAGGGGGGCATGCCCCCCTGCACCTCCCACTCTCCCCCTACTTTATTATTCTAACTCCGAGATCACACTACAGTGAGGAAAGGAACCATTTCCCGATCCCCACTATTGTGCAATCCGCTCCTGAATGTCGAATGTGTAATGAGCGAATCTCACTGTGCATTCGCTCATTGCACATTCGAACCTTTTTCCGTTTGGCGTTTGCAAACCTTGCAGACTGCCTTTCGGAAATGTTCTGTTCGCCCTTCTGCAATACATGATTTTAAAGGTAAACCAATTCCAATATCCCCTTACTAGGACAATCTTTTTATTTAAGCTCCCTCTCTGCAGCTCATATTTCAGGACCTTTGAATCATTATAATTCTTCTACACAGTAATGGGTTTACCATTAATCTCAAAAAGTCTGTGTTGACTCCCTCTCAGGACCAGATGTTCCTGGCTTGCAGGATTCAGACCATTCCATTGATGGCTTGCCTCCAGCCACAAAAGGTCTTTACTTTGATTTCTTAATTCTGTGTGGTACATGGCATCCAGCATTTCCATGGTTCAATTTGCCAAGCTCCACATGAAGAAATTTCACTTGTATCTCAAGACTGTTTGGCTCCAGCACTGCCATCCTCTGGAGTATTGGTTTCCTCTCTTGCTTTGTCTCAAACTTGAGCTCTGCTGGTGGATTCACCAGCACTCCCCTGAATCCAGATCTGCCTTTTCAGGTTCCTCTCCCTACTCAGGAACTGTACACGGATGCTTCCACTCAAAGTTGGAGAGCTTCCTCCAACATCCTCAAAGTCTAGGGTCTTTGAAATCGTCAACAAATGGCAGACCATATCAACATCAAAAAGATGAGAGCTGTAATTCTAGTTCTTCAGGCATTTCCCTCCCTTTTTGTTCTAGGTTCTGTAAAGATTTTTGCAGACAATACCATGGTCATGTGGTACAACAATAAACAAGGGGGCACAAAAATATTACCTCCTTTGCAGGCTGGCTCTTCAGTCTTGGGGTTTTTCAGTCCACCTTCACTCGATTCTTCAGGCAGTTTACATTCCTTCAGAGCACAATGTTGTAAAAGACTCTTTGAGCAGGTCCATGACAAATCCTCACAAATGAATGCTTCCCAGGGAGGTGTTTCTGAATATTAGGTACTCCTCAAATAGATCTTTTTGCCTCCCCTCTGAACAGACAAGTTTCCCAGTTCTGTTTGAGTGCCAAGTCCTCTGGATTGGGAAGTGGACGCATATCTTTTTCCTGGAAGAGGATGTTTTTGTATACCTGTTCCCTTCTTCCTCTGCTACCAAATGTCCTGCACATGATCATGTGGAACAGACCCAGAATCTTGCTGGTGACTCCCTTTTGGCCCAGAGAGTGCTGGATCCCCCTTTTATTTCATCTGGCCAGGGGCAGTCATCACAAGTTACCTCTCAGGATGGATTGTCTCACACAAGGCATGGGGACCTGTCATTCACCCTTCACTTGACACTTTTGGTGATAGGATTTTGATTCCTTTTAGACACCAATTTTCTGAGGAGCAGCTTCTGATTTTGCAGAAGGCCAGAAAACTGATTACTAGAAAGTATGTATGGCTAAATGGAAGAGATGTTCTTTTTGGTGTCTCAAGCATGACCTGGACCCTTTCTATGTGGGCATTCCTGCAGTCCTTTCTAATTTGTGTGAGTTGCTCAATTCTGGCTTGGCATATTCATCTGTTAAAATTAATTTGTCAGTCATTTCTACTTGTCTGCCTCACCTCTGGCTTCTAATTTTGAAACCAAACGATTTCTGAAAGATGTCCTTCATATTCAGCCTCCAAGAAAGCCTATTCCCCCTTCTTGGGACCTTAATTTTGTTCTTGAGAAATTGACTCAGTCCTCCTTTGAACATGCAGTTTCCTCTTCCCTGCAATATTGTACTTGGAAGTCTGTATTGTTGGTGGCTCATATTTCTGCCAAGAGGGTCTCTGAACTTCAAGCACTCATGGCATTTCCACCTTTTTTTTCACAAGTACAGGGTATCTTTTCTTACCAGTCCTCCTTTTAGGCCCAAGGTAGTTAATGATTTGTCCTTAAATCAGTCCATTCATCTTCCTTCTTTTTTCCCTTCTCCACAGAGTCCTAGTGAGAGGGTTCTTCATATCTTGGATTTACATAGACAGCTCAGATGTCACCTAGACAAGACAAAGCATCAGGAAATCTGTGCAGGGACTTGTTTACATTCATACCAGGAAATTGGGTTTGGTGGTGTCTAAGCAAGCCATCTCCTCTTGGATTTCTTAGGCCATTACATTTTGCTATTCTTTTCACAGCAATTATATTTCTTCTTCTGTTCATGCTCATTCTACCAGGGCAGTGGCCTCTTCTGGTGCTTTTCTCAAAGGTTGGATACTTTTTCCATTTTGGAAGCTGTTACTTGGTCTTATGTTCACACTTTTACCAAACATTACACATTGGATGCTATTTCTAATGCCAGTGCGGGTTTTTGCCAGAGCCATCCTTCATGTTTTTTAGAGGTCTGTTCTATGGCTTCCTCCTTTCTTACTTTCCAGTAGCTTTGGCACTCTCCTAAGAGTGAAGAATGCTGCAACAGTGATAAGGAAGGACATAGTACAGTTTTGTAAGCCTGTACCATAAGAGCAGATGTCATACTTCTCACAGTTGTAGTATATAGTCCGTCTGTCAATACTATTGTAGTATTTAATATCTTCCTGTTACCCTGTGTTACATTCTGTTGCTTTCCTTCTGGCTGAGGGGGTCTTTCTTACATCTTTCTTTTTCTTCTTCTTTTTCCCTTCCTGTGTATGCATGTTATTGCTTTCCTCTGGGGTTGCTCTGGTTCATCTGGGACACTTCATTTCTGAGGATTGGGCACTTGTATGTCACAAATGTACTTTACGCTTTGCATATAGGACATAGGACTGATGTACTTCATGTGGAAGTTGTAAAGGCTTTGGTATGCTAACCGTATATTTGTCTCTCCTCAGCAGAATATCTCTGAAGAATTCTGTAACAGTGAGAAGTAGGACATCTGTTCTTTTGGTAAAATCTTACACATCTGTACTTTCCTATGTTACAGGGTTTGATTCCCCCATTTGCCTACTCTGTGACCTTAAACAAGTCACTTAACCAGACATTGTTAACAGGTTGCCTTCAAAAGGGACTATGTTTCCAGTAGGCCTACTTGGTTAACAAATGAGTATTTTTTTTTTATGAATATTTACAAGACCGTCTCCCCCCTTCACTCTGGCGAACTCTAAATCCATCAACATTATTTTTGGCAGTTGTAGTCTCTTCCCTCTGTTTATAAGGGATTTCCCGCTCACTCACCAGACTTACCTCTTCTTTTCCCTCCTGTCATGGCACTTTGGCTCTTTCAGAGATGGACAGACGCTCTCCCTCCTCTCCATTTAGGAGAAGGGTTTTACCTGAAAATGCTTCTGATTCCAAGTTCTACATGTTATCCTTTCTCATTTTGTTATCCTTTATTTTCTGTTTGAGTTTTCTAGTAACCTTAGCTTTAAAAGAACCATATAATCACATTCCTAGATCCACATATCAGAAGTTTCTAAAGATTTTCTATGTCTGGATCACATTATCAGTTTCCCTGCATTATCTTTAGTCTGTCCACTGTTGTAAATGATTTAAAAGTGTCTAGTACATGTGGTAGCCTACTGCAGACTGCAGGGTGTTCACATTTTTCCTTATTTAGGTGATTTGCCTTTCTTTGCAGTGTATTTTTCAAGGTGTTAGGAATCATTCACTTGGGTAAGAGATATTCTACACATACTGGAATTCCATAAAATAGAGGTGCCCCTGTCTAATTCTATCATGATTGTTTTCCTGGTGTGTCTCTGCTAACTTGCACTGCATTTGAATTGTTTTTTACTGCTGTTTTAGCTGTTTTTCTGTAAAAAAAAAAAAAAAAAAAAGTTCTAAGCTTGTTTCCCACCTTTCCTGTAACTAGTCTACTCCAGATTTAGATTTGCTGTATCTCGGACTGTTGTTAAGCTTCTAAGCCCCCCACCAAGCCTTTCTGTGTTGGAGGGAAGCCTTCTAGCTTATCAGCGGGAGTGGTAAGCACTAGGTAGCCTATCTACCACAAGAGGAGTGGTTTCTGGCCCAGAAATTGTAGTTTATTGGCCATTTGGACAGTTTTTCCATCCCTTTCAACTTTCTGGTTTAAAAGCACACATTTGCACTAGTTTCCCACCTTTCCTGTAACTAGTCTAGTCCAGATACAGATTTGCTGTATCCAGGACTGTTTGTAAACTTCTGAGCCCCCCCAAAGCCTTTCTGTGTTGGAGGGAAACTTTCTAGCTTATCAGTGGGGAGTGGTAAGCACTGGGTAGCCTATCTACCACAAGAGGACTGGTTTCTGGCCCAGAAAGTGTAATTTATTGGCCGTTTGGGCAGTTTTTCCATCCCTTTTAACTTTCTGGCTTAAAAGCCCGCGTTTGCACGGGCTTACACTTGTTTAAGCTCCGCTCAGTGGCGCCAAGCTGAGGTAAACTATTACTGATGCCAGAAAGTCTGCTCTTTGGTTTTTCCATTCGATCTTGCTAGTTCTTTCCCTCTTGCATTTCAAGTAGCCTAATTGCTTTGCACTTCAAAAGGTTTTTGTAGCCATTATTATAGCACACCTATGTGCCATTAGCACTAGTCGTTCTTCACAGAAATGGCTCCAGTACTTAGTAGTTATGCCCACCCCACCTGGCATGATTAAAAGGCAGTTCCGTGTGCTTTCTCCTACTACCCTGGTGCACTTGAGCATTCTGAGGCAGTGTAGCAACTGCCTCATGTACACAGACAACCCTCTCTTCTTACCTCTCAACACTCAGACTTGTGAAAAATGCACTTATATCACCAAACTGGAAGCTATGCACTCTCAAGCCAAGACCAGACTAGCTGGTCTAGAGGAGAAGGTCAACACCTGCACCACACTACATGGAACACATAGCCTTCCAAAGCACCAACTATCACAGCTCTCACATAAAAACACAAACCACACACCCACCTTCACTAAGGCTCTCAGTAGAAATTTACCCAAACAACAGAGACAGCCAAGATAGAAATGCACTCAGTCACCACAACACAATCTACAGGACACACAGCTCACCTTCACAGTGTGCCCCTCAACCTAAGCCCAAACACCTTGCCCAATGCACTAATCATAGGTGACTCAATAGTGAGGCACACAGATGTCCCACTCACTAGGTTGAATAAGGAGAAGGTAACAGTCAGCTGTCTATCAGGTGCCAGAATCCGACACACAACACATGCACTCAGGTCACTCCACAATAAGAACAAGTATGACTGTCATTGTCCATGTGGGTATGAATGACCTGAGACGCACCTCCCTGGACTACATGAAAAACGACATGGTGGAGCTCTTGGATTCAGTGGCCCAGGCAGGTATGACTCTAGTCTTGAGCAGTATTTGACCATCACCCAGAATGATACTGCAGTACAAACAAAATATGATTGACTTCAACAATTGGTTAAGTTTCTGGTGTCATTCTAAGGGGATCCAGTATCTGTCTGCTTAGGATGACATGATTGGCAGACCTTGATGCTTTGCCAGAGATGGCCTGCATCTGTCACCCCTGGGTTTCCAGGTACTGGCTAAGGCTCTTGCCACCCCTATAGTGCTTTTTTTAGGCGGTGTTCCAAAGACCAAATTACCACCGTAACAGCTATAAATAAATGCAGTCTGAGGGTTGCGCTGCTCAGTGCTAGAAGTCTAAATCTCAAGATGCACTCGCTTGAAGCACTCCTCAAAATGGAGAACATCGACATTTGTGCTGTAATGGAGACCTGGTTTAAAGCAGCAGAATGCACCCCTGCGCTACCAGGCTATAACTTATTCCATACCTTTTGGCCCTGAAACATGGACCAAAGCTCCAAAGGTGGTGGTGTCTCCATATTCATAAAGGATATGCACACCTCCAGACTAGTAGCCCAGCATAACGCATCTGGCGGGCAAATTGAGCAGAACTATCCTATCTCCTTACAAGTGGTCTCTGAATTCTTCCGTAGCGGAACAGATCTTCCTCAAGTGGGGTCAGCCTTGCTGCGATCTCTTCGCATCTCCTTCCAACGCGAAGTGCAGTGAGTTTTTCGCTCTAATTCCTCCTTTGGGGAAGCCCCCAGAGACACTCTAGTCCATGCTTGGCCGCCCGGTCTTCTTTATGCGTATCCACCTCTTCCGCTGATGACAAAATTTGCAGAAAGCTCGTCGGTTGGGGAGCAAGATTATCCTCATAGCCCCATTCTGGCCTCGTCAAGTCTGGTTCCCCTGCCTACGGTCTCATCTCATAGCTCCTCTCTGGATCTTGGACCCCATTCTGGATCTGATCTCTCACCCCTCGGGAATGGCCCCTCCGAACCTGGACGAGCTCAAGCTCTCAGTTGGCTGATCCAGTTCCTTTAGTTGCCAGGACTCCCGGTATCTCTTCCCTAGTCAAGTCCATTCCGGTGGCGGCACATAAACCCTCCACCAGGACGATTTACAATAGTAAATGGAAATGTTTTTCCATTTGGGCTTCACGTAAGAACTTGGATCCCTTTACCGCTCCTATTCCAGCAGTTCTAGAATTCTTGTCTCATATTTTTCAGCAGGGGGCCAGTTCATCTACTGTAAAGGTTCAGCTGGCTGCTATTTCCCATTTCCATATTGGGGACAACTTTGGTTCTCTCACTGCTACCAGAATTTGTAAGGCCTTTCTAAAAGGTACCTTTCTTTTGAGACCTCCTATTAGAAATTCATCCCCACCGTGGGACCTGACCTTGGTTCTTCAGGCGTTAGTCACGCCTCCGTTTGAAACCACAGCTTCCATTGATCTGAAGTTCTTTTCATGGAAGACAGCCTTTTTGGTAGCCATTACCTCAGCCAGGAGAGTGTCGGAGCTTCAGGCTCTTTGTATTTCACAAGGACAGGCTATCTCTCAGGACTAACCCCTCCTGTCTTCCCAAAGTTGCTTCCGAGACGAACATTAATCAGTCCATTAATTTGCCAGTATTTTTCCCTAATTACCAGAACAAAGGGGAGTATAAACTTCATTTACTGGATGTTCACAGACAGTTACGTTTTTATTTACACAGGACGGCTGTCTTTCTTAGATCTGACCAACTTTTCGTCTCCTTTGCAAAATCTTTTCTAGGGAAACCGATTTCTAAAGTGACTCTTGCCAGGTGGATTTCAAGTTGTATCCTCTTAGCATATAGAGAATCTGGCTTGCCAGAACCAATGGGAGTTCATGCTCATTCTACACATTCTATGGCCACGTCTGCTGCATTCTGGTCTAGAGTTTCCCTGGATGACATTTGTTCAGCGGCTATCTGGGTGTCCTCTCACACCTTTATTTCTCATTATAAACTAGATTTGGTGTCTAGAGGAAGGGATGCTTTTGGCTCTGTAGTGCTCCAGAATATTCTTCCTTGAGAGCCTCCCAAGATTTCAGGTAGCTGGGGACTCTGTCCCACAGGTTGCTGATCAAATGAAGTTAACTACTTCAGATAAAGAAGTTATGTACTTGCCATAACGTTCCATCTGAGTAGGTAACTTCATTTGTCAGCAACCCTCCCTCCCTCCTTCCCCCTAACCTGGATAGTTATTTAGCTGAACTCGAGGTTTGGATGCTCGAGTTTTGTTTTGTCTCTGAGTCAGGTTTCTCAGGTTGTTAGTTTGTTTTGTTATTTTGTGCAGGTGGCAAACACGATCTGAGGATTGGAAGGAGGTTGCAGGGTAGTATGGGTAAGGGGGAGGAGCTTGGAGCTCAGATCTTTAGCTTGGTATGCTGCCGGCTCGGATCCGTAACCCACAGGTTGCTGACAAATGAAGTTACCTACTCAGATGGAACGTTATGGTGAGTACATAACTTCTTTTTTACTTGATGAATTAAATAAATTCTGCTGTAGTCCTCCTGGAAGGATCCTATTGATAATACTGCTACCTGTACCTCTGACTTCTTATTCCACTTCAGTAGGTGTATTGATGTAGTAGTTTCTTTCCGCAACAAATATAATGAGAAGTTTAGAAACAAACCCCTGTGGCAGAATACCCATATAAATAAATTATATAACAGGATAAAGAATTGCTTAATGTGTATAGAAGTTTATATTCTACTTACCTTAGGACTACACTTTTTATTTTATTTATTTAACATTTGTTGACTGGGAAAGTCTGACTAGAACAGAGCCTATTTTCAGCAGAGGCCGGGCGAGAAATGCTCTAGATACATGTCTTTGGAATGTGGGAGGAAACCCGCATGAATGCAGGGAGAACACAAAAACTCCGCACAGAAGGCACCCCAAGAATCTAACCGGTGAACACTTAAACTAACAAAAAGCTTAAGGTAATCATTAGGAAGCTCAAAGCTGAGTGTGAACTTAAAATAGCCACTAAAACCAAAAATAAAAGCAAATCTTTCTTTAACTATGTTAGGAAGTTAAGAAATAATACCCAGTAATGTCTGGAGCTAGTCCATCATAACACTAACATACACTCTGTGACCCAAATGAAATAGCTAATATCCTAGCTAACAAACTTTGTGCAAATTTTACTCCACCCACAGTTATAGCTGTTCCATTGACTCCACAGTCCCAGCCATCCCCTTTAATTTGTGTGGAGCAAGTTCTGTCCGCTGTCTCAAAAGCTAAGAATAGTTCATCCATGGTCCCTGATAGCATACTACGATACCTGATTATTAGTGCCAAATATGGCCTTTTGTAAACCCCTTCTTAACCTCTTTAATCTAAGCCTATCCATAAGTTACATTTCTGAAGCCTGGAAAACAGCCACTGTAATGCCATTACACAAGGGTGGTCCAACCATGGATCCTGGTAACTATAGACCCATTAAGCTATGACTTGCATTATAGAAATATAAAAGTGCCACTGCCCAGTCAAGGTCGACAAAATACACAAGACACTACAAAATAAAAATAAAAATGTAAAGCTGACCAACACAGCTATAAAACAAAGGATTTTATGTACAAAGTTAGCGCTTTCACAGCAAAACTGCTGCGTCATCAGACTAACAATAAAAACACTCAAGACAACCATTTATATATAAAAATCGCATGACATATCTAATTGAAAAGTTCAATTAGGTAATTTGAGGTAATTTTCTCCCTTTTAAAACAGGTTTAATTATCTCAGACTTCATTAATCTGGACGTTGTAAAATCTCTTAACCCTGATCCCTTATCAGTTTGGCTTTATCAAAGGAAGGTCTTGCCTATTTAACTTTATTAATGTCTTTGAGTTTTTCGAAAAAATAACTGAAGCAGTGGATAGTAGTTACGCAGTGCATACAGCATATCTAAACCTGGCCAAGGCTTTTGACACTATTTCCATGCAGGCATTATTGATAAACTTGTAAATCTGAATATAACTCCTTATATTGTGCAGTGGATAGCTAACTAGTTATCTTACAGAACCTGTGTGGTTAGAGTAGCAGGTGCCACATCTGTAAGCAAAAAAGTTACCAGTGGTGTACCACGGGGATCAGTCTTGGGGCTTTTCCTATTTGGCATACATTTCTTAGATCTTCAGGCCAGTACTCTTGGCCTGTGATTAACTACGTTTGCAGATTACTGTAAATTGGGTGTTGTTGTATGATCTTCATCTGACTCACAATTGCTCCAACATGGGTTGCACCATGTTAACAACTGGTGCTAAGACAATGATCTCATATTAAATGAAAAAAAATGTAGCATAATTCATTTTGGTAAAGAAAATAGTTTCACTTACCATATGAGAGATGCACCTCTCCAATCAGTCACTGTTGTAAAGGATCTAGGCACTCTTGTTGATAACGCCTTATCATTTGACCATCATGTCTCCACAGCAGTTTGGAAAGCCTTTTATCTAGCCCATCTAATTACCAAAGCATTACCCCTAGATCCAAAGAAGTCTTTATCCCACTTTATTGATATCATATTATTCCCATTATTGAATTTAATGCACCTTTTGAGGTGCATCTATCTAAACATATCATACAGGTTGATAGACCTCAAAAATTCAGAACTTAAAAGAACAGCAGCCTCAAAAATCTTAGTTATCAGAAGAGACTCAGTCTTGTATGGTCTCGTCTGTGGAGATCTATGTCTAGCCTTTTGTGACGTGAAAGTTCCTACCTTATTCAACCTCTTATTTATTTATTTATTTATTTTTTTTTTTTGCAGAAGTAATGCTGCCTCAAATATTCTATGAAAGGAACTGAATCTTCATCAGCAGGTAAATAAGACATGTTAGCTCAATAGATTCATATCCCACTGTATCCCTCACCTGTAGAACAAACTTTCACTACATGCCTAGCAGAGTAGAACCATTACCACCGTCAAGGTAAATATAGGTAATTGGATAGGAAGCCTCAAATTCCAACCTCCACTCCCAATGTCTAGCTTCTCTCGCCCTTCTTGAGATTTTATATAGTTACAAACATTATACATCACGTATATTAATTTGCATAGTTATCATCAGTCCAGCATTACATAATTTGCACAATTCTTGCATTCCCTTAAACATCACTCACTGCATGTATTGTTCCAAAAATTGCCATTTTTTTTTTCTATGTAATATCTCCTACCCTTTTTAAAGATCCCACTTCCACTTCTTTTATCTCCGTTACAATATCAAATACTTTAAATACAGTTGGTTGAGACTTTGATTTCCATTTTCTAGTAATTGCTTTTTTGGCAGCCACAATAATTAAATATAAGACTTTACTATGTCTAGGCAATTTAGATCCTGTATCCCCGCTCAAAAAGTAATTTCCCTAGTTACACCCATTTGATTGCCCAATATTTCTGACAGCGTACTCTGCAGGGGATTTTTTTAAGTCTGCCAACTCATTACACCCCTGATATATATATATTCCCAGTTACCTCTTTCTTCCCCATCATATTTCCAGTATTTGCCATTTATCAAACATATGTTCCCTGTTATTTATTTCTTCCCCATCACACTGCCAACATTTTCCATTTACCTGAAGAAAATTTATTTGGAGTCTATTTGGGATATAAAAATACCTATGCAAACACTTCCAAACAGAAATCCTAAGTCTTTTAGACTTTGTTGCTTATTTGGGATATGCCCCCATTGTTTCCTTTTAAATTGCTTATCCAGTCTCTCTTCCCAATCTTTTCTAACCTCCCTGATTGATTCCTATTGGTATTGTGCAATATTTTATATCCCCTACTAATTATCCCTTTTTTAACAGCAGCTTCTTTTCTAGATTCAACTAAAAACTCTACCAGAGCAGGTCTATCACTTAGGATACTCCTATTGCTTTGCCTTTATTTTATCAATCCCTGATAGAGAAGTCAGTCCAAATGTGTTCTTGGCCCCTTCTCATTCTGTTACCTTTCTATTTCTAAGTATTTGTTCCCAATATCTTGGTTCTTTTGCCATTTTTCTCTAGTAAATTGTGCCCCCCTCTTGTCTATTCTCTGTACCCCTAATTTCAGTCTTCCCTATCAGCAAAAATCTCCTTTCTCCATTCTCCTTTCTCATATTGACTGAGTTCCTAGAATACTTTCTGCTTCTTTATGAATATAATATGTTGATTATCTGTTATGCTCCTAAAGGACCTACATCCAAAATCCCACTCACCTTATTTCTTGAATCCCTCCACCCACATCATCATCGTCCCTTTCCACTTTTAGTTATATTTTTCTGCTTATGTTACATGTATGAGTCTTAACTGTGTAGCTCTAAAATATTCTTTCAAATCAGGTAATCCTAAACCACCTTCATGTCATCCTGTATCACTGTAGCAGTATTCTTCACAGTAGGGATCTCCTGTCAAGGATAGCCCAACATCTGGCCAGTATACCAAAGTCTTTAGATCTTGTATGCACCATACATCACACATATGCTCCCCATACAGGATGTAGGGCATAAATGTGATGTACAGATGCACATACCCAGAACTTCTTTACCACCAGTCCAAATGCCATCATTTCATGTTGGTCTGAATGCCCTTTCCTGTGCTGAATACAAAGCCGTCAAATAAGTGCCCCATTGGTGTTTTTTTTTCTTTGGTCTTTTTTTGGTTACCTAGAGTTCATGTCATGCAAGAAGGGAAAATGTCAGTGTGGGAGGCGGATTTCCCATAAAGATCATCAAGAACAGTTGTCTTTTTTTTGTCTGGGTGCTTCCAATGACCATCATGTAGCATTTCTAAAGTGTTTGTGTCCAAGACTCTTAGAAGCCACTTGTCTTCCCTGGCCATTTATCTAGAAAACCAGAGGCTTAAACTCTTAGCCCAGGGTAGAATGGCAGAATATTCTAACACCGAGGTACCATTAAGTAAGAAGAAGACCAAGAAATCTCAGATGTTTTCTTTGGCTGCCCTTCCTCCACTGAAAGTTTCTGTAGAAGTGGGTGATAGCTTTGTAGGCCATACATTGTCTAAGTTGGATTACCCTGCTGTAACCCTGTTGGAGGCCGGCATGAATCATTCCTTTCACGTTCTCTGAGGCTTTGCAGGTGCCTGCTCTTGACATCAAGGGGGAACTGCAGTTGATCATCTCGAAGGGCTGTAGAGGAATTCCGCAGATTCTGGTCAGGGAAGAGGTTTCGAGTTCTATTATTAAATGTTGTCAAGGGTCAGAACCTCTGGTGTTTGTTAGGGCTGACATTCCTACCAAGAAAAAAGAGAAAACTAAGCATATGTCTGTACACCCTAAGGATCCTCAATGGGAATGGCAAGAGTTTAGGCAGGGTCTTTTAATGCCTTAATGGCCCCTGAAACCTCCCCAAGGGGTTCCTGTGCCTACTCCCCCTTAGACTTTAACTCCTTCCAAATGGACTAAGAAACCCAAGTCCTCACATGAGGATTCAGAATCTGATGAAGGGTTCTTGTCTTACTCTTCCCAGATGCCTTCACATTTGACTTATGGTTCTGATGAAGAAGAATCCATTAGTTTTGAGCCTTCTTTTGAGGAATTGTCTTTTGGAGACACTATAGCTAGAATGATGGAATATTTAAGTGGGATTCTATTCTTCTCAAGTGTCTGATATCCAGAAAAGGTATTATTATCAGCTGCTTCAGGTGGACCCTCCTAAACTTTCTCTAGCACCTCCTGTGTTGGTTGCTTTGTTAGACACATTTATAGCTGCTTCTAAGTCTCCTGATATTCAACCTCCTGCTCCAGAAAAACCTGACAGGTTCTGTAAGGCTCCTGAGGATTGTCAGTTCTTACTTAAGTGTCCTCCTGCTGACCCTGCTGTGGAGTCTGTCTTCTCTGACAAGCCTTCTAAACTTTTGCCCTCTTTCAATCTTCTGCCTTCAGATAATGAGAGTAGGGCAGTGGAGAGAATTAGTAAGATTAATACTGCTTCTACATTGGCCTTTTGGGCCATCAATTACCAGGCCGGCATGACCAGATATGCACTGGCCTTGATTGCCCAGACTTGTCAGGTTATTTTTCAACCTTTCTGAATTTGAAGCTAAATCTTCTGCTCTATCTGTTTAGTGTTCTACCTCTCAGGTGGCTCATCACTCTTATCAGGTGCAGCTATGATGCTGCTGATGCAGCTTCAACATCTGCTGCCCTTGGGTCTGTCATGAAGCATTATTCTTGGCTTCTCATGCAGTCTTTACCTGAAAACATTAAGTACAAGTTGCTGGATGGTCCTTTGGATAATAAAAATCTCTTTAGGACTGCTACAGTTGATATGTTTAAGTCTGTTCAGGAAAAAGGTAAAGCTTTGCAGGATCTTAAACATATTTTTGTGTCCCCATCCCTAAACTCCAGAGGAACTATCCTACTATGTCTGCTTTTGTTTGCAGGCAGCCTTGTCAGGCCACCAAAAGCGGGAAGGTGGTAGGTGAGTTCCTCCTGTCTTCTCAGGCTGTTGTGGCTCAGAAACATCCTTTATCTGACAAAGCTGCTTCTCTTTGACGTCTTGCACCCCAACCCCTCAGCCAGGTTCCCTTTTCCCTTCGGCCCTCCCTCTGCCTTCAGTACTGGCATATCATCACCTCAGATTCTTGGGTTGTATCTGTCGTCCATCAGGGTTACTGCATGATGTGTCAGTTTCTCCCTCCTTTTTCAGGGATTCCTTCACCTTCTCTGGAACAGCGTTCTCATTTCTCAGAGGTCATTAGGTCTCTCGTGGACCAGGACACTATTCAGCTTGTCTCTCCTCCACAAATAGAAAAGGGATTTTACTCCAGGATGTTCCTGCTCCCTCGAAAAGATGATGCTTGGAGGCCTATTATGGATCTCTCCTTGCTCAACACCTTTCTCAAGGTTCCTTCTTTTCAGATGCTTACTCTTCAAACCCTGTTTCCTCTTGTACAACCCCAGGCTTTTCTGGTGCCCTTGTATCTGAAGGATGCTTACCTTCATATTCCTTTTCAGGAAGTTTTTACATTTCTCTGTTTCTTCCTGTCATTTTCATTTCTTTGCTTTTGCAGGCTTCAAGGCATTCAGATATCCCCTTATCTAGACGACCTATTGCTTCAGGTGCCTTCTTCCAGTTGCCTGTTATAGGATCTAGAGTTCACTGTATCTCTCCTCCAAACTCTGGGGTTCACTAAAAGTCTGTCCTGACTCCATTTCAGGATCATGTGTATCTGAGTTGCAGGATTCAGACAGTTCCAATGCTGGCATCTCTTCCACCTCCAAAAGTTTTGTCCTTGCCAGCTTTCATTCGGTTTCTTTTTCCGCTGTCTGCTATTCCAGCCAGATAGTTTCTTTGAGCCCTGGGATTCATGGCTTCTTCTACTCCAGTGCTTCCTCTTGCCAGACTGCATATGTGGAAGCTTCAGTGATACCTCAAGTCAGTTTGTTTCAACATTGCTACCCTCTGGATTTCAGTGCATATGTCCTTCCTTATCCAAAGTGGGAATTTGATTGATGGATTCAGCAACTTTCCCTCAACCCAGGCCTGCCCCTTCAGCCTCCGGTTCCTTTTCAAGAACTACTCAGCAGTACTTCACACATGGGGTAGGGGCTTCTTGTGGTCATCTGAAAGTTCAAGGTTTTTGCCCTCCCCATCAGCAGTCAGACCGTATCAACATCAAAGAGATGCAGAGCTGTGATTCTGGCCCTTCAAACTTTTCACTCCATGCTCTCTTCAGGTTTTCTGAAGGTTTACACAGGCAACACAGTGATGTGGTATGTCAGCAAGCAAGTGGGCACCAAGTCCTACCTTCTCTGCTGGTTGGCTCTTCATGCCTGGGATCTGTCTCTTGGTTGTCAGTTAACTCTTCAGGCAGTGAATATTTTTCTCAGAGCACAATCTAGTGGCAGACACCTTGAACAGGTCCAAAACACAGCCTCACAAATGGATGCTTTACAGAGATGTGTTTCTGAATATAGTCCATCAGTGAGGTATTCCTCAGGTAGATCTTTTCGCCTGTCCTCTGAACAGGCAGCTCCCTTCTTTTCTGTTCCAGAGTGCTATGCCATCTGGTGTGGGAGATGGGCACCCTTTCTTTTCCTTGGAAAGGGATGTTTCTTTATGCCTTCCCTCACCTTCCCCTACTTTGAAAAGCCCTGCAGAAGATTCAGCTGGACTCCCCAAAAATCTTGCTAGTGACTCCCTTTTGGTCAAGGCAGCACTGGTTCCCCCTCTTAATGCATAAGGCCAGGGGGCAATCATCACAAGTTGCCTCACTGGTTGGACCTCCTCATACAGGACAAGGGGTCCACTCTACAACTGACACTGTGGTAGGAGATTGATTGATTGATTGATTGATTGATTGATTGATTGATTGATTGATTTATTTATTTATTTATTTGTTCCAGTTTGATTACCGGGGAGGTCCACTGGACTTGAGGGCCCGTTTTCAGTGGAGGCCCGGGGAGAAAAGCTCCACAGAACAAAGTTTATTAACATGAAAATTTCAAAGGTAGTTTGTAATACAAACAATGGGTTTCTTCAACAAGAATAAGACAAAACAATTAGAATTTTTGTTCAGAAAATAAAAAAAACAAACTTATATCATAATAGCTAGTGTTTACTATTTAGTTACATATACGAATCAGCGGTTGAGAGTGAGGTTAGGAAGGAAAAAAAAAAAAGGTTAGCCTGGAGTGAAGGGGGAGGAGGGCTTGAGAGGTATGGGTGGAAGAGTGCAGTTGCATTTCCTGTTTAGGTAGAGGTAGGAATGAAGTTGAGTTTTGAAGTTATTATGGTTGTAACAGGCCCTTAGAGAGGAGGGAAGAGCATTCCATTTTTTGCTAGGGTAAAGGATAAGAGAAACTGGCCAGCTGGGTGCTTGGGTTTTTGAACGGTGATCAGGTTTTGGTGAGAAGATCTAAGGGGTCTGAGGGGGGTATAAGGTTGTAGTATGTTGGATAGAGCAGGGCAGTTAGTGGGTTGGAATAGTAAATGTGAAGTTGTTCGATCTCGCCGTTTGTTCTTACACACGGGTTCAGAGCTGATCCCTCGGCTCCGAGTCGGCCACATTCCAAGCTCTGCATCTAAGAGAAGCTCGAGGCACAGTCCCTATCCCATGATCCTCTCCTGCTAACCCTCAGATCTAGTTTGCCGCTGCAACAGGTCTCATAGTCGAGTGACAGCTCGGGTCAGTATTCTTTATATATAGATATATATATATATATATATATATATATATATATATATATATATATATATATATATATATATAAAGTTCTCTATTTTTCGAAGTTTAAAATATTTAGAGTTATTATTATTATTATTAGTTAGTAGTAGTTGTGCATGTGTTGTTTAAAATAGTGTAAAAGTAGTGTTTAAGAATTTTTGGGAGCGGCTGCTCCTAGGCCTTAAGCCAATATCTTTCTGTCAGGGCTCTGTCAGAATTTTCTGTGTGAAGTTTACTAGTTAAACTCTTGTTAAAAAATTTTTACCTGTGTGTTATTCAGGTTAGTTATTGTGTATATATTTACATATTAGTATTACAACTGTATTTTTTGTTATTCAATATGTCGGAGAAAGCCAAGTCCGGTTTCAAACGTTGCCATTGTGGACAGAAAATGTCCATAACAGACAACCACATTTCCTGCGTCTACTGCCTAGGCCCCCTCCATCTTCAGGAGGACTGCTCCATCTGCCACTCGTTTAGTGGCAGAGTTATGATGGAAAGACGCAGGAAACTTATCGAGAGGGGTCTCCTGAAGCCAGAGTTTCAGGAGGCATTAGAGAGGGCAGACCAGTCATCTAAGTCTTCGAAGGGGTCGAAGTCTTTGAAGGTATCGGAGCCCAGGTCATCGGCTATGAGTACCTCTGTTAAGATTCGGTCGCCAGCTCCACAGACCTTGGAGTCGAGTACCGAGCTGCTGTCTCGGGGCGAGATCCAGGTCTTAGAGCCGGTGTCAGAGGTGCTCCCTTCATTGATCCTTCGCTCGATGACCTCTTTGACCCATTCCTCCAGAGCACTGTCAGACACCGATGTGGATCGAGTGGTGCAGAAACTGATGGAGAACACGGCCTTATCCAAACTAATTGCGGTTTCGTCAGAACTGGTTTCGAAGCTTGAAGCACTTCCTGTTCCATCCATAGATCCTCCTTCGAGACCCATCGAGTCATTGGAGCCGGGAGTCGAGGATCTGATGATTGTTGATCCCCCAGAGCCGAAGCCTTCTTTAGTGCTTTCGGCTTCACTGACCTCGACACCCTCGATATCCATCGAGGGGTCTCGGTGCTGACAGTCTCTCCTTGGTTCCGGGGGGGGGGGGGAGTCGAACCGAAGTTTCGGTTCCGACTCTTCCCCTCGGTGCCTCAGCGCAGATTAGTTCGGCTCCGTCCTCTGGATCGGAGCCCATGGTTCCGGGCCCGGGGAGGCTACCGTCTTCTTCAGAACCGGTGGAGTCCTTGGCCTGGGGCTCCAGTGCCTTCGAGGCCATGAGGAAGGTTTTGTCTGGTAAGACGTTCACATCTTCAGATTCCTCTTCTCCCTCCCCGAAATGTCCGAGTTCTGTCTCTGCACCACCGGTTCCCACCAAGCGTAGAGACCCAAAGCCTCAGTTAGCCCCAGAGGGTGAACCCTGCTCCTCGGAAGCTTCACCAGATGCCCCCTCTGATGAAGTCCCGAGGAAGAGGTTGTGCAAGAGGAGGCACCTTGATTCCCCACAGGAATCACTGACATCGGACACCGACTTGGATGAGTCAGAGGGGTCCCCACGGTCCTCCTCCGAGGATGTCTCATTTGCCGACATCCTGGAAATTCTCAAACAGAGGGGTGACTGGCAGTCACTTGCCCCCACTGAGGATGAGTCAGTGTTGCTGAAGGCTTTTTGGGCTCAACCTTCCACCTCCTGGGTAACTCCGCCCTTCGACGAGTTAATGGATTTAATAGCTTGAAGGGCTTGGGAGTCCCCTGACACTTTGGAACCAATCCCTCGGAGGCCCAAAAAGTACATCACTGCTCCCCAGGATAAAGCGTATCTCACCAAGGGAGTCCCAATTGATGCTATGGTGGTGGCAGCGGCCACCAAGAAAGAAATGTCTGAAGCATCTTCCTCTGTTCATCCTCCTAACAAAGACTCTAGGACGATGGACAGGTACTGGAAGAGCATTTTTAGTTCAGCAACTTTTTACATGTGATCGCTGAACTATCTCACTCATTTTACCCGTCTACAGAGAGATCTCAAGGAATTGGGAGATACTCTACAGGGTATCACAGATGCTGCTGTCTCAGACAAGGTGACAGCACAGCTCAATACCCTAAACTCTATCATTAACTCATCCATGCGGCTCATTTCGTATGCAGCCAAAGGATCGAGTAGGGCTGCAGCTTCAGCGATCGCTCTCAGGAGACAATCCTGGATGCGCCTATGCTCCTTTGCGGAAGCCTTCAAGTCTTCCTTTATTAATGCCCCCTTTGATGGCTCCTCCTTATTTGGGCCCAAAGTGAAGGAGGCGCTCACTAGGTGTGAGCAAGAAGGAAAAACCCTGTCTGCCGTAGGGGTCCGTTTTTCCACCCCTTCTAGACCATACCCCAAAGGGCAAAGAGGTGGAAAAATGTGGTTCCGGAAGACTCAGGGAGCATTCCAATCCACACCTAGTGAAACCCCTCCAGAGGCAGAGGAGGGGGAAGGAATGGAAGACGCCGCCCAGGTGGCAGAGGGGGTCCGCAGAACCAGGGCGACAGGGATAGCGTCCCTGGGAAGCCCTTCCAGCACTCCTGAGGGGAGGCCCAGCTGTCCTACTCTGGAGGCAGTCGGGGGTCGCTTGGCTTTATACCCAGAGGCCTGGCTAAATCTCACTTCAGATTCCTGGGTAAAAAGCATAATAACCAGAGGATACAACATCCCTCTCTTAAACAATCCTCCCACCCAAAAAAGATTCTCAGATGTTCCACCCACTCTGCAGGATCAGGCAGCCATAGAAATACAAAGGCTGTTAGAAAAAAGAGTCATCCAGCCTGTCCCTGCGGACCAAATAGGATCCGGAAGTTACTCAAGGTTCTTTTTAGTTCCAAAGAAAACAGGGGACTGGAGGACGATACTGGACCTCAGCAAACTCAATACCTTCGTAAAGAAGGAGAAATTCCGGATGGTCACACTACAATTGATCCTTTCGTTTCTTCAAACGAACGATTGGATGTGCTCTATAGATCTCAAGGATGCGTACTACCACATAAAAATGGCCAGGCCTTCCAGAGATCACCTGCGCTTCCGGCTGGGAGCCAGTCATTTTCAGTTTCGAGCTCTGCCCTTTGGCTTCACCTCAGCCCCCAGGGTGTTCACCAAGTGCATGGCATTAGTGGCGCCCCACCTGAGACGACTAGGATTCCGGGTGTTTCCATACTTAGACGACTGGCTCCTTACCGCCACCACCAGGCATCACCTATTGCAAGCCAGGGACTATACAGTCAATCTCTTTTCCCGTTTAGGTATAACGCTGAACTTCGAAAAATCTGCCTTGTCGCCCTCACAGCATATATCATTCATAGGAGCAGAATTGGACACTACCTTAACTCTGATCAGGCTTCCCCAAACAAGAGTTTCAGCCTTGAGAGAACAGATTTCTACTCTTCTACAAAACAGAAGAGTCCCCGCTTCACAGGTCTTGAAAGTTTTAGGCATGATGGCAGCTACCCTTTTCGCGGTCCCCCTAGGGAGAATGCACATGAGGATCCTCCAGTGGCTACTCTTCGCACAATGGTCTTACCAACGGCTACTGTTGTCACACAATATCCTGCTCACGGAGTCTTGCAAGTGGGATCTTCGATGGTGGATGAACAGCCACAAGCTTACGATAGGCTGCCCGTTCGTTCTCCCCCCCCCCCATAGCCACAGTGACCACGGACGCTTCCCTGATAGGGTTGGGGTGACTTTTTCAGGGAAGAACAGTTCAAGGCGAGTGGTCGAAAATGGAGTACAGTCTGCACATCAATGTCCTGGAGTTGAGAGCAGTGTTCCTGGCATTGCAACACTTTCACGACTACTTACCTCCGGGGACAGTTGCAATTCAGACAGACAACATGTTGGTGGTCTGGTACATAAACAAACAAGGAGGAACCAGGTCTTACCCCCTTATGCAGAGAGGCCCTGAGAATCTGGCAATGGGCTGTGTCCACCGGACGCTTTCTCATAGCGACGCACATCCCGGGGACATCCAGCGTAATAGTGGACAGACTGAGCAGAGCCATCCTGTTGCCTCACGAGTGGTCCCTCAAAAGTCAAGTAGCGGAAAGGATATTCCGCAGATGGGGCCAGCCTTGCTGCGACCTTTTTGCATCCCCCTTGAATGCAAAATGCAGAAGCTATTATGCCCTACTTCCCCCTCCGGGGGACGCCCCCAGGGACACACTTGTGCACGATTGGCCCCCGGGTCTCCTATATGCCTTCCCTCTGGTTCCACTAATCTTGAAATTTCTGCAGAAAGCCAAAGGTCTGGAAAGGACGATCATCTTGATAGCACCATTCTGGCCTCGACAAATCTGGTTCCCCTTCCTCCAAGCTCACCAAATAGAAGAACCTTGGACTCTGGACCCAGTGCCAGACCTTCTGACCCACTCGTCAGGAGTTCTTCACCCCTCTCTTTCGTCCCTCAAATTGACAGCATGGCTGCTCCACTTACCAGCTTAGCCAGGTCAGATCTTTTGTCTCCAGCAGTACAACATATTTTGATTTCTTCCCACAAAACCTCCACTAGAAAGTTGTACAAGAGCAAGTGGAAACGCTTCGTGTGTTGGGCTTCTAAACAAGGTATAGATCCCTTGGTTGCTCCTATTCATAAGATTCTAGATTTTCTATCTACTCTTTTTCATCAGTGGGCTTCAACATCCACCATAAGTGTACAACTGGCTGCCATATCTTATTTTCATGTGGGTGAAAGGGGAGCTACAGTCATGTCTCACAGACTTTGTAGAGCTTTCATGAAGGGAACTTATCTCCGACCACCCATTCGAAGTCCGTTTTTTCCTTGGAATTTAAATCTGATGCTATCCCAACTCATGTTATCAACTTTGAACCAGCTTTGTCATGCCCACTTAAATATCTTTCCTGGAAAACCCTGTTTCTTTTTGCAATCACTTCAGCTCGCAGAGTCTTAGAGCTGCAGGCACTATCAATTAGACCCCTGTATCTGATCTTTCACCCGGACAGGGTCACCTTACGTACTAATCCGTCCTTTCTACCAAAAGTCTGCTCAGAATCTAATCTTAATCAGTCCATAGAACTTCCCACTTTTTTCAGGCACCATACCAATAAATTGGAATACATGTTACACAAATTGGACGTGCACAGACAGCTGAGATTTTATCTGGTCAGAACAAAAGAATTCAGGAAATCGGATCAACTTTTTGTTTCTCATGCAGATAACAAGAAAGGACTTCCGGTAACAAAGATCACATTATCCAAATGGCTTTTGGACTGCATAAACTTTGTTTATTCATCTTCCAATCAGTCTACTCCGCTCAAAGCTAAAGCTCATTCTACTAGAGCTGTTTCTACTTCCTTAGCCCATGCTGCTCGCTTACCGATAGATACCATTTGTGCAGCAGCTACCTGGGCCAAACCTCAAACATTTATTACTCATTACAAAGTGGACAGGGCCTCCAGGGACAGGGCTCCCTTTGGTTCCAGTGTGCTCAGGAATGTTCTCCTGTGAGCCACCCGGATTTTAGGGTGCTAGGGATGCTACCCGTGTGTAAGACCAAACGGCGAGATCGAACAACTTCACATAAACATTTTCAAACTTTCACATAAAGAAGTTATGTTCTTACCATAACATTCCATGTGAGTTGTTCATCTCGCCTTTGTTCTTAATACCCTAAGGCCAAGTTTTATGTGTGTTTTCTTGATGTTTAGCTGGATATGGGTGTTAAATTTTAGTTGATTATCAACTGTGACACTAAGAAGTTTGGCAGAGGGTACGATCTCGATAGAGGAGTTATTGAGGCTGGTAATTTGAAGAGAGTTATTATCAAGAGGGGAGGATTTTGAGGGGAAGAAAAGGATTTTTGTTTTGTTGGCATTTAGTGAGAGGTGATTTTGGAGGATCAAGTTTTCAGTGGTTGAGAAGGCATTTTGTGTCAGAAATTGGAGCTCTGTTATGTTAGTGTCGCAGCAGATCAAAGTGGAATCGTCAGCTTATTGCACAATTTTGGTGTTAGGAATGGCTTTGTGGAAGTTATTAATAAAGATATTGGATAGCAATGGGCCAAGTATGGAACCTTGGGGTACTCCAGTGGGGGTAGGAAGGAAAGAGGAGGTGGCTTGGCCTCATTTCACGGCTTGGGACCTGTTTGAAAGATAGCTAGAGAACCATGAGAGAGTTTTTTGGGAAAGGTTGAGATTAGAGGGATGGTTTAGAAGGTGGGTATGAGAGATGGTATCAAAGGCTTTGGATAAGTCCAGCAGAACAGAAGATACCATATTACCAGAGTCACGGGCTGAGTTGACAGAATGTAAGAAGGAGAGAAGGGCAGAGTTGGTACTGTGTCCTGGGCGGAAGCCGTGTTGGGTAGGAGAGAGTAGCTGGTATTTGGTAAGAAATGGCAAGAGCTGCAGGTGGATGCATTTTTCAAGAATTTTGGAGATGGGGGAGAGGATGGCTGTGGGGCGGAAATTGGAGACATTACAATTTTTGCCACCCTTGTGGAGTGGAAGAATAAATGTAGTACGCCATAGTTTGGGTACATAAGATTCAATTAGTGATCTATTGATCAGGATGCTGATAGGCAGAGCAATAGCATCTGAAGCTATTTTTAGGAAGGAGGACGGAATGCTGTCAGAGGCATTGGAGCAAGGCTTAAGTTTGTAAAGAAGTTTCTTTATTAGATTGGTGGAGATGGGTTTGAGTTCGAAATTAGGGTGGAGAGAGGAGGGAGGGGGAGACTGAGCAGGGAGGGGAAGAGGGTTATTGTTGGAAAAGGTCTTAGCTCAGCGATAGAAGAGGTGAAAAAGGTATTGAATAGTGAGGCAATTTCTGAGTCAGATTTGCTGACGTCTGGACAGGGGTTGCTTTTTTGTACCTGGCCTGAGGAGGGAATTAATAGAGTTCCAGAATTGTTTGGGATTTTTTACATGTTTTCTTGTAGTTTGATGTAGTAAGACTTTTTTATCTCTAATGACTTGTTCTTTGGCTAGGTTTCTCAATTGTTTATATTTAAGTAATATTTCTGGCTGTTTATAGTGGAGGTAGGTTTTCCACGTTTTATCCCTTAGTAGCATTATCTTTTTTGTATCTTTGGTGAGCCATGGGGTGGTATTTGTTTTAACTCTTTTAGTTCTAATTGGAGCTAGGGAGTTAAGGACAGTTAAGAATGAAGAATTGAAATAGTTAGTGGCTTTGTCTAATGGTAGTGTTTTTAGGGGGTTCCAGTTAGTTAGCTTAAGGGAGTCAGAGAAGGTAGTGGGGTTAAAGTTAGGTTATGAGTATGAATGTATTGGAGAGAGTGTGAGGAAGTGGGAGTAGCTTGAAGGGTGAAGGCAGGGAGGTGGTCTCCTAATGAGTCAGGAATGACACCAGATTTTATGACTTTGTTAGGATGAGATACTAGGATCCAGTCAAGTATGGAGCCTGGAGGGTTGGTTTTGTTAGGCCTAGTTATGGAGTTTATAAGTTGAGTGAAGTTGAATAGGTTGATCGTTATGGTGGGATTAAGGTTGATGATTATTCCCCAGTCAATATTTACATCTCCCATGATGTATGTTTCTAGCTTAATATTGGATGAGATCCAGAAGAGTATGTCTTCCAGGGTATTGGAGTTGTTACCAGGAGGAATATAGAGGGAAATGATACAGATACTTTTAAGGATGTTTATTTTTAGTAGGCCAATCACAAGTTCAGCATTAGAGAAAGATGGGATGGGTTAGGGTAAGGAGTGATGGACAGTTTGTTGGAGTAGATTAAAGCTACGCTACCACCTCTTCTACTTGGGCAGTCAGATCGGAGAGAGTGAAATCCAGGGGGAAGGAATTCAGATTCACTTATATGAGGTTTTAGCCAGGTTTCAGAGATGGCTACTATGTCTGGTAAGTTATGGTTGAGTCAGGCATGGAAGAAGGTTAATTTGTTTATTAAGCTTTGGGCGTTGATGGTGAAGAATTTGAGGTTTTTACTTGAGGATTTGGTGTTGGTGCTGGGGAGATTTGTTGGAGAGAAGTTTGGTCCAGGATTGGGGTGGATGTCGCTGGCTAGACAAAGGTAAGTGGGAAGGGAAATATGTTTATTAGGTTTGTATTTGGATAGAAGAAACTGGTAGAGATTCGGTTTGGGTTTGTAGTAATTAGTAGAGTTTGGGAAAACTTTTACTTTTAGGAGAAGGATAGGGTGGAGGGGAACTAAAGAGGCTGAGATATTGTGATAGTGGGATGTAGGGATGTTGTGAGGAGGAAAAGGGGGAGGGAGTAAATGGAAATCAGTAAAGGAGGTGGCATGGCAAAGAGGTAGTAGAATGAAGGGCAAGGATATGGAGATAAGGATTGTATAGGGAAAGGGTGGGCATGGTAGTGGAGTTAGTCAGATGAGATAGAGAAGAGGGTAAAGTGATAGGTGGGTGGGGGGAGTGGTAGTGAGAGTCAGGTGGGTTAGAGGAAGGGATGAGGTCAGGAGGGTAAGAGGAATGGGAGGGGGAAGGTGAATGAGGATTGGTTGGGGGAGAGGGCGAGATTTGTAGGAGGAGGAATAAATGTAGGACTGCTGGAGGCAGGTGGAAATTGGGGGCAAGGTAGGGGAGTGGAGTGAGCCCGCAGGGCGAATGGAGCAGGAAGAGCCAAGAAGGCGGGAAGGAGCAGAAAAAAAAAACAATCAGAGACCTGAGTCTGGAAAAGGAGAGCTACTGCTAAGATGCAGGTATTCTGGTTACTAACTTTGGTTAGGTAGGGTTTTGATCCCTTTTAGGCACCTCTTTTCTGAAGACATGCTCAGGGTTTTACAGGAGGAAACAAACTTGCAACCAGAAAGTGTTATATGTCCAAATGGAAGAAATTTTATGTCTAGTGTTATGCTCATAACAATTATCCTTTTTCAGCGGGGGTCCTCTGGTTCTGTCCTATCTGTGTGTGTGTTGGTCCAGTCTGGTGTGGCCTGCTCTTCTGTAAAGGCCCATTTGTCAACTATTTCTGCCTGTCTGCACTTAAGTCCTCCTCTGGCTTCTCGCTTTGAAGTCAAACTGTTTCTTAAAGGCATCCTGCATCTTAGGCCCCAAAGGAAGCCTTTTCCTCCTCCTTCGGACCTTAATTTTGTTTTAGAAAAATTGACCCATTGTCCTTTTGACCCTGCAGGTTCAGCTTCTCTGCAACATAGTACCTGGAATACTGTCTTATTACTTGCTCTTACTTCAGCTCAGAGGGTTTCTGAGCTTCAGGCCTTCATGGCCATCCTTTCTTTTTTTTGTTTTTTCACAGGGACAAGGGTGTCCCTTCGTACTCATCCTTCTTTTATGATCTAGGTGATCAGTGAGTTGTCTTTAAATCAGACAGTTCAACTCCCTTCCTTTTTTCCTTCTCTCAATCTGCTAGTGAGAGGGTCCAACATATGGATTTGCACAGACAGCTGAGATATTATTTGGATAAAACTAAGGCCATTCATAAATATGACCAGCTTTTTTTTTCATCCCAGTTCATTAGGTTTGGCTGTTTCTAAGCAAGCAATCTCCTCCTAGATATCTATGGACATTTTTTTTTTGTTATTCTTTTCATGGCAAGTGTTCTGTCTACTTCCATTCAAGCTCATTCCACTAGGGCTGTTGCCTCTTCTGGTACTTTCTTCCAGGGGTTGGACACCAATTCCATCCTTGAAGCTGCTATTTGGTCTTCAATGCATACCGTTACTAAGCATTATAAATTGGATAAGGTTTCTGGTGCCAGAGCAGGTTTTGCTTGAGCCATTTTGCATGAGTTTGTTGAGGGCTGTTCCCAGCCTTCCACCTCCTTATCTTTTTCTTGAGCTTTTGTACTCTCCCTGCTGTGAAGAATACTGCAACAGTGATATAGAAGGGTGTAAAATCTTACCATAATAGTAGATTTCCTTCTGTTCACTGTTGCAGCATTTGCACCCTCTATCCAACCCCCTTTTTTCTTTTGGGTTTTGTTTTGGTTCTCCTCCTGGTCGTGGGCCTTCCTTTTCCATCTCCATTTTCTCCTTCCAGATGTGCATAGCTTCTTTTGTCCTATGGAGACTGTTCTCTTCTGGGGTAGTTCAATTCAGGGTAACTGCATCTGTACGTCACCTTTATGCCCTACATCCTGTATGGGGAGCATACTTGTGACTTATGGCACATACAAGAACTAATGCATTGGTGTACTGGCTGGACATTGAGCTATCCTTGGCAGGAGATCCCTACTGTGACGAATACTGCAACAGTGAAGAGGCCATATATTTGTTATGATAAGATTTTACACAACTGTACTTTCTATTGGAAGAATCAACTTTTACCCACTTGATCCTTGCCCTCTTCCCCTCCCAATAAAGTCCATCAACTTTTTATTAATTACTGTCGAGAACTTCTCCTCTGGATGCTAAAAAGATGCCTAACCTGTATATAAAACTGAAAGGTATTAAAACATTGTCACTGCTTGTGTCTTGCTATCTGTATCCATCAACAAGAGATTGTAGTTTCTCAAATTTTGTAATATCTTTTGTTTAGTCTGGTCCCACGTATCCTTAGCTGCCATAACAGAATCCTTTTTAATCCATACTTCTAAATACTGTATTTTATCATGCCCCCGTAAATATGGGTATTGCTGAACCAATTCATGTGTGAGTACATAATTTACAACTATAGATTTTGTTTTATCTTCATTAATTTTATATCCCAAAAAGATTCAAAACTGTCTCAAAATACTCCACAACTTTGAGATGTCCTTTCCTGGTTTTATCAGGTACAAAATAATATAGTCTGCAAATAAAGCCAACTTTTCTTAATTACCATACCGTTCATATTCTTCAATTTCTGAGTCCCTTATTTTCTGTGCTCGTGGCTCTAAATATAACACAAATAATGAAAGAGAAAGAGGACACCCTTGCCTGCTTCCTGTGTTCAGACGGAACTATCAGAGAGAAACCTTCCCACATTAATTTTTGCCTCCATTCCCTCATATATCATCCTAATTGATCTTACTGTTGTATTAGGGAATACTTGTGCATCCATTGCCCTACTCATAAAATCCCAGCTCTCTCTGCATCAAGACCCACCAACAGCAGTGATATTTTCTTACATTCTGCTTCCCTCTTGATAATTGTTGTTCTCTTAAAGGAGAACCGCACTCTACTCACAGACTGAAAAAACATTTTATTTTATGTGTCTTGATGTTTCCTACATTTTAATACCATTTTTTATATTTTCACATGTAATTCCAGAGCCTGGCCACATGGGGTCCAGCATCTTGCTCTGATTTAGATATTTTTTAGTTAACTTCTATGTATCCCGGGCGGCCACGGTGGTGCAGCGTTTAGCGTTGCCGCCTCACAGCAAGAGGTTCTCCGGATCAATTCTCGGCTTGGGTGCCTTCTGTGCGGAGTCTGCATGTCCTCCCTGTGGTCGCGTGGATTTCCTCCAGGTGCTCCGGTTTCCTCCCACATCCCAAAGACATGCTGTAGGTGGATTGGACACTCTAAATTGGCCCTAGGTGTGTGTGTGTGTGTGTGTGTGTGTGTGCGTGTGTGTGCCTTCTGTGGAAGGTTGGGCGCTGGGCTGGCAACTCAACACCGTAAAACTCCACTGCCAATCATGAGCAGGCAGGTGATCCGCTGTGCCGACCCCTGACCGGGAAAAAGCTGAAAGAAGAAGAAGTTAACCTCTATGTATCCCACAATGCAGTGTTTGGCTTTACAGTATTACATCATAGCTCCTACGCTGCTGTTATTGCATTGACTTTACATGTGTTTTCACACATACCCTGCTTTCTTTCAAGTCATTCAGGTTTAATTATAGTGTTTCCACCTATATGTTTTTTCCAGACTAATGTGAAATCAAGCCAATTGTCTGGTAATCCAGAAAACATGGTACTGATTCCAGCATTTGTTTAAAAAACAGAAAAGGACTGTCAGAGCTTGTTAAATCTGCTGATTTACTATACTTTGCTACAGAAAGGAATAGTAAATTGGCAGAAAAAATATCTCAAACAGGAAAAAGAGGGCATTCCTTCTCATCTAATGTGACAATGATATCACAAAATGGGCAGCAACTGGGTGGGGAGATAAGAGGAGATGGTCAGTGTTATGGGAGGTGCTAGGGGTGTGGCCTTGGTCTAGTTTTCTCCACAATGAAAGGTGGCAACTCTGTTTAATTAACATTTCTTCATTTTCAATGACTACTTAAAAAACAAACAAGGATAATCCCACTGAACAGTATTCTCAGTGCCTGTTACTTCTCTTTTCTTCCAAACTGGCTAATTTTCATTCTTTTCTTAGGCTTCAGTAGTAGTAGTCCTTCAACTCATCTCCCCTCCCTCTACTCGCCTCCATTTCCTTGCTGTCAAAGTACCAAAGGTAATTTGAACTGTTTGCTGTTGTGATTAATAGCTCATAGCAGGGTACTAAACTCATGTACCGTTGCCTTGTACAAGCCTTTTCTTGCTGCCAGTAGGACACTTATTTTTGCTGCACCATAGCCTGTTCTGTCCTCAAATTGTAATCCATACTCAATACTAATTTTTTTAACACGATGTTTGACGAACCTCACAACTTAATTTTACAGGAATTCATGAGAAGACAAAGTTACTAAATATTTATGTCACAGGGGGGCTGTACAATACTGAAGACTGTTTTAAATATCACTGTGATAATCTTAAAAATACTTTTGCATTAATGCGCAATTTTGAAACAACTGTAATTCAAGATTAATGCATCATATAATTGACTTATAGAAATCCCCATTGCTTTACCTGATGAAATACATTTTGAGGGACAAGTCCAAAGTATGATTATAACATCAGGGACATTTTGCAGATTCAGGGATATAGGAAATGTATAGTCTTGGGAAAATTACCTCTTACTGTAGTGTTCTCTGTACTTGCTCCCTGTAATTTGTCTCTTGCGACTGTATGACTTTTTCATATTTTCTAGAATATTTTTTACAGCAGTAAATCATTTCTAATGCATCAGCTCAGATTTGTTT
This sequence comes from Protopterus annectens, assembly GCF_019279795.1. Lineage (NCBI taxonomy): Eukaryota > Metazoa > Chordata > Ceratodontiformes > Protopteridae > Protopterus > Protopterus annectens. The sequence goes on from NC_056733.1 coordinate 179,114,549, forward strand.
TCACACATTTTAAGTCAGTATGCGGGTCCCCATTTACTGTTTTGTTTTTGTTTTCATTCACTGTTGGTTACATTTCCTTCAGTCTTTCAGAGTGTTGCTATGCACATAATGTGCATTCCTCTTTATAAATCCTCTCCCCACATACAGCTGTATATTCTCTATATTTAAATATGCTTATTATATTATTTTGCCTTTTCAATTTCTAGACTCCACTGTGTCACTTACGCCAGTGAAAGTTTTTTATCAAAATCCTCCAGGTTCATATCCTTGCATCTGATGTTTTGTGCATGCACTGCCTAGGCAAATGCACCCTTGCTTGGACAGGATGCATTACTTTATCTCCCTTTACTGTCTCCATTATGAAGACAGATCTGATTCCTACCCATACTAAATATCAGTGTTACAAGCTTAATTCACAAATGCCCAGTCCTACTAAGTATAATGGCTGTGTTATGTCATGGCTTATCCACCAGTATAGAGCTGTATCTGGCATGCACATGTAGGCATTGAGCTGAAGTCAAAACACCCATATATAATGTTCTTATGTCATTATGGTACATTAACATAATAGTTAAATTGATGAATACAAAACTTGTAACAAATGCTTCTTAATGCAAACATTTGTAACCCTACATCCTCCCCAACAGCATCTCAGTCATTACGGCAGTTACTTTTCAGCACATAGGATCATAGGAAGTTACTAGGTTATTGGCCCTGAGGCCCTAAACCTAGCCAAGAATTTAGCCCATGTTCCAACAAGTCAGCACCCTATGCCACTGTCAAGCAGAGACACAGGTGAAATCTCAGGGGTGTATTTTCTGTTCCCCATCCAGTTATCCAGGTTGTGCTTAAAAAGGTTTAATAAGGTACTCTACTTTACATGGAGAGGAAGTCTATTCCACAAAATGGGGAGTCTCTGGGACACAAATCTGCCCGCCAACAAATCCTATTGATGTCACAGACTAAGTTGAGGTCACGTGTGCGGGTTACTTGAGTGGAGCTTGACTTGCGGATATGCAGCAGTCCCATCAGGGCAGGGTCTGAGATTGCTTTGTAGGCCAGACAGAGGTCACCTCTGAGGAGTCTGTAGGAGACTGAGTAAAGGGACAGGGCTTTTACCCTGTCTGTGTAGGGTAGATGTTTGAGGCCCTGGATTCTTCGGGTGAGGAATCTCTGTGGTCTCTCCAGCTGATGCATGTGCTTTGTGAGGTACATGCAGAAAGATTCATTGTACTCAATAATGGGTCTAATAAGGGAAGAATGCAGGGAGGTTATGACCGCCTTGTCCCTGGATGAAATACCCTTACTAATGAGGTGGGCTATGTAGAAAGCTTTCCGTACAATGGAGGCAATATGGTGGTCAAAAGTCAGCTTGCTATCAACCTGGGTGCCCAAGTCCCTCACAACTGATTGCGTACTTAGTGCCTTATTATTAGTGTGATAATTTGTGGGATGTCATTCTCCCCAAAAGGGATGATGATGCATTTTTTGCCATTCAGTTTAAGGTCTTGTTTCTGGCACCAGTCATTTGTTTGGGTGAGACCCTCTTGGAGGATATCCACATCATTAGGGGAATTGATGACAGCACCCAGCTTGCAGTCATCTGCAAACTTGGTCAACCATAGCCCACTAGATTTGGCCTGCACCTCTGAGAAGTATATCCCAAACAGCAGAGGCCCCTGGATTGATACCTAGTTGAGAGAGTTTATCTGTTATACCTGAGTGGGGAATAGTATCAAAGGCCTTGGCCAGGTCAAGGTAGGCAGTGTGCACCATCTTCCCCTTGTCTATGGCCTTGGTGACTGTCTCAAAGAAGTCGACCAAATTCAACAGGCATGACCTGCCATTGACAAAACCTAACTGTGTGGGATCGAGTGTCTGGAGGTTGCCAATGTCCTTGTTCATAAGGACCATGATAATCTGCTCCATGGCCTTGCAGATCAGGCTAGTTAGGCTGATGGTTCTATAATTTCCTGGATCGGTGGACTCTCCACCTTTGTGCAAAGGGATGACAGTAATTGTCTTCCACTCAGCTGGGACGAAGCCGGTACTCAGGCTTTGGCTGAATAGGGTGCCTAATGGTACTGCAAGTTCCTGCCTGAGTTCATGTAGGATGCAGCCTGGGATATTATCAGGTCCCATGGAGGCTATATTTTTTGCCTTTGAGAGGGCAGTGATGACTTGCTCCCTATTGCTAAGGGGAGGTGGCAGGTACTGGGGATGCCCTGTTTTACTGGTGGTGGGGATAGAGGAGTGAAGTTTTCACTGAACCTGTCTACCACCAGGTTGGCTATATCTACAGGGTTTGTGTATGTGGTGTCCTTGACCACCAGTTCTGAGCAGATCTGGGTGCTTCCCTTGAGATTGCGGACATATGTGAAGAAAGCCGTATGATTGTCTTTAGTAGATGTGGCCAGTTTGGACTCGAAGTTTGCTTTGGAGGATTTCACTAGTGCTCTTATTTACTTGTTCAGGCTAAGGAGAGATTGCTTCCAATTAGACACCTACTCCTTCTTGGTCCTGGGCAGCAATTATTTCCTTTTATTATAGAATTTATTTATTGTAGATGTCCACCAGACAGGTTTACTCTTCCTTGAGGAGGAGGATTTAGCACTGTTTGGTATTCCTGATTCGATGCAGCTCTATATATATATATATATATATATATATATGTGTGTGTGTGTGTGTGTATTGGTGTAGGTTTGGATATATGTGCCAGTTTCTGTGGAGAAGGAGGGGGCTGTGAAGCTGTTTATATCTTCCCTTAGGAGGGTGTAATCAGCTTTGGAGAAGTTTTTTTTTTGTTTGTTTGACCCTAGCTGGGGGGGGGGGGGGGTCAGGGGAGATGGTGACTTCGAAAGTGACTGCTTTGTGGTCGGCTCTTACCAGGGATAATGACACTGTAGGGATGATGCAGTGGTTACTCATGTTGGTTAATACCAAGTCCAAGATATTTTCACCTCTTGTGGGGGTGTCAACCAACTGGTCCAAGGCTTTTGCATTGACGAAATCAAGGAATCTCTGGGCATTTGCGTTTTGGCATGAGTATTTCTTTTAATCTGTGGTTGTTGGATAGTTAAATTTGCCCAGGATCAGGGTAAAGAGTTGAATCTTGAGAGATTTGAAGAGGTCCAGATAGGTGGAGTGGGCATCTTGAGTCAGAGTTGGAGACCAGTAGCTAGCTATGATTTGAATAGGGGTCTTGTCAATTGTTAACTGCACCTAGAGTATTTCCTGTGCATCATACTGTTTAACCAGCCTATATGTGTGTATGTCTTTTATATATATTGCAACTCCATCTCCTTTTGCTTTCTTGCCAGCGGTGCTGAAATAATAAAGAATGGGATAAGTGCTAATGGGCTGTGAATGCCCATCAGGAAATTAGGCATGCATTAACAAAAGGGTTGCTGACTTTCCGTAATTGGCTACTTAAAATCAGTACTCTGGAATTCAAGTTAGGTGTCATTTTTTTCATTCTGTGATTGCATACCACTTTACTTTTTCCTTGTTAATGGCATTGCACAAGATTTTTTTTACATAGTTTCACATGATGTACAATTCAAAGTTGGCAGTGGCACAATATTAAGTGTTTGCTCCAAGTCACAAAGATTATGTTGCATTACTGGGTAATTTTTAATCCAAACCACTAAGCCTTGCATTCGTGTGTAATGTTTTGTCTTTCTTTTCAGACAGGACAGCACAATATAAAGTGCCACGTTACACACACACACACACACACACACACACACACACACACACACACACACACACACACACAATAGTTTTCAGGATGTGTGTGCCATGCACACCTGTGTGTATGCATCTAAGCAACCTCATAAATTGTGCTGTTTCCTCCTGCTTGAGTAGTGGTACTTTATTATTCTATGCATTTTATTGATGATGTAAACACATCATGTAGTGCGGTCTGGGTTAGTCTGATGATTGCATACCAACTGCAAGAAGCATCTTGAATAGCTTTGTGCCTTAACAGATGTGGAACCCCCAACACCAGAAGGAAGTGTTAACAGCATGCTTAACTCCAAATTCCTTTTCCTTTCAAGTTCATGGAAAACCTGTCTGGTTGCACAGTTCAGCTCAGGGTAAAGGACTGCAGTTATAAATATGATCTACTTGGATGTAGGGAGACATTACATGTGTCAGAAGCAATACACAAAATCTTGGTCCACTAATGTAAAACATCTGAACAAAATTGAACTAAGGAATTGCAGTTAAATGTCTTATTGGCAAGAACAGGGGGTGGTGATTGCAGGTAGAAGGAAATGTATGACAGAATCCAGCATGGAGAAAGAAGTTAAAGGTAAATATAGGACAGGAGTTGGTTAAGTAGACGTGTGTGTGTGTGTGTGTGTGTGTGTGTGTGTGTGTGTGTGTGTGTGTGTGTGTGTGTGTGTGTGTGTGTGTGTGTGTCTGTGTGTGTGTGTGTGTGTGTGTGTGTGTGTGTCTGTGTGTGTGTCTGTGTGTGTCTGTGTGTGTGTCTGTGTGTGTGTGAGACAGAGAGAGATACCAGAAGAATTGCTATTCCATGCTCGTAGCGAAACCACCAGTTACAGAACTCCCAGTTTTGTGTGTCACAATGTGTCTGAGCCACCTGACAATATTTCTTTACTCCACAGACCAGATTTAGGTTAGTTACTACATTTATCCCTAGTAAAATGTCCCCAGGCAATGCTAATGCAGCATGTGGTCATCAAGTGAGTGGGCAGCTGTTTGTGACTATACACTTGAACAATTTTTTTTAATTTCCAATTTTCTAACATGCAAGTGCCTTAGACTTTACACACATTTTGTCATACTCATGTACAATAAAAGTTGGCCAGCTTAACTCATTCTATGTAGTGATGCAGTCCTACCCCAAGTGTACATTGTTAACAATAGTGATCATGCTCCCCCTTGACACCTTGTGCCTGGTCTAGCCAACAACTTCGCCCCATCCAAATCAGATTATTGGTGATGCTTGTCCTTTGAGTGCCAAAATGAGAAAAATATTGATGTTATGTAGCCCTATCTCGCTGTAATTTTTGCTGGATGGGTTCGGAGCTGGCTAATACTAAAGTTCGAGAGCTTTTACTGGCTCGAGGCTAACCCCTATCCCATGGTGCCTCACGGCAATTCCCCAGATCTCGTTTGCTGCGAAAGCTTCAAGGTTGTCGCCTTACTGGCTCATTGGCTAAGTAGAAGATTTTTTGATAAAGCTTGTTATTTTCCATCCTTCTTCTTCACTTTCCACCTTAATAGTTGTTAGTTATTACCTGTGTGATTGTTATTGAGTGCTTGATCCCCTATTCCACCTTTTTAAGATTGTACAGCCCATTTTAGTTAGAAGGCCATACTTACAGTTACCCATTTAAATTAGAGGGCCTTTCCTCCCTGAGTGCTAGTCTTTAAAAAAAAAAATGTTTCTTCTCTTCATAACTTTACTTTTAGTTATAGTTAGTGTTGTTGTTCTTGCAAATTGTTGTTAGCCTTGTTTTCTTGTCAGCATGTCCAAAGAGAAAGACAGAGAACATAAGGAACACCGCCCGTCGAGGTTCAAGAAATGTGACAAGCGTTCACAAAAGATGTCATTGACTGACAGTCACACTAGCTGTGTGTACTGTCTGACTGTCTGGGAGAGGCTCACTTCCAAGAACCCTGTACTTTTTGCCATGCCTTCAGTACTAGGGTTCTTAATGAGAGGAAATGTAAAATCTGATATTGTTAATCCTCGTTCATTTCTTACACCTGGGTTACAGGTTCTGACCTCGGAACCGAGCCGGCCATCTTCCAAGCTCGCGACAGCCACAAGCTCTTGAGCTAAACTCTTACCCACAATTCCCCTCTCCCTATTACCTCAGATTTTGTTTGCCGCATCGCCATTCAGTCATGCCAAGCCACTTCTCCTGAGCTAAGTAAAATTTTCTTTGATAATACCTAATCGTATTACAGCTTTTCTCATTTGAAATCTTGTTAAATAGTTATCTCTTACCCTATCACATCTAGCGACTCTATTTTGTTTTTTTCTAGCCCTTCTTTCTTCTTACTGTGAGGTAACTCCTTTACCATCGTTGGTAAAACCTTTATTTGCTTTACCTTTGGGTGTTTCTCATGCCATTGTTGGTACCTTCTTCCTTCCTTTTCTTTTCTTCCTCCTACCTATCATGGCAGCGAAAAAAAGTGGCCCGGGATTTAAAAGATGTGTGGATTGTGGGCATAAATTGCCTATTTCGGATGCACATTCATTATGTGTTTACTGTTTGGGTGTGGCTCACTTGACTGTTGACCCACCTTGCGGGATTTATGCAAACTTTTCTAACAGGACTTTGGTGGAAAGGAAAAATAAACTGATCTTAAAGGGACTACTTAAATCTTCCTTTACAGAGGCTATTTCTGGGTCAGAGGCTTAAACCCCTCCTAGTTACCATAAGAAAAGAGATGAACATAAGAAGGCCAAGTCTCTTCTGTCGTCTCCTGCTGGGGAGCACCAGGAACCGAGACATAAGAAGGCCAAACTTTCTAGTTGGTATTTGACTTCCTTGGCCCCGAGGCTTTCGGTGCCTAGATCTTCTGCACCGAAGCCTTTGACACCATCCGCTACTTCGGCACTGAGTATTGTGCCCTACACCTTATCGGAACCGAGGGGCCCCTTGGTTCAGATTTCCTTACCAGCACCGACTTTTTCATTGATGCAGACCTTTACAGCGTTGATGACTGTTCCAACTCCCTCACCTGCTTCGGCTCTGACAGTTTACACGGCACCGACTATTCTCTCGGTAACGACCACCACATTTTCTGCACAGACTCTTTTGACACCTACCATAGTGCCAACTACTACTTCGGCACCGACCTCGTCAGTGCAGACCTTACCTTTGGCACCGATGAGCTCCTCGGTGCAGACACCAGTAGTACAGGCCTTAACGGCTCCATTGTTCTTGGTGCACACACCTATTTTAGTGCCATCCAAAGACCCCTTTGTGGGCACCAAGTTTCCATCATCCTTGGATAGACCTGACTCCCCTTCAACTATGTCCATGAAATCTACTAGAAGCCTCTCTGAACATGATGTAGTGCGTCTTGTGGATCAATTGCTTTTGGCCAGAGGTATCCAACCCTCCAGGATATTTTCTTCCTTCGGAGGTGAACACTGTTCTCCAAGGACCCCCTACCTATTCTCCTCCTTCATTGCCTTTGAAGCCCCTTGCTGTAGCAGAGACTTCCCTCACTACAGCCCCTTTTATGGACCTCCCTAAGGAGCCGCAGTTGCCTTTGTGCAGGAGAGGCTTGTCACTCCAGTAACTGCTCAGGATACCAGCTGTGCCATACGTACTCCTGTTTTTCACAGCCATCCAGGGAATTCAAGTCAGCGGGCTGATTTGCTTGAGCGAGGTGTGACCTCCTCGAGTGGACCAACCTTCCAACTCATGGAGAAGGCTGTTGACAATCCTGTGCTATCAGTGCCCCTGTCCTCCTCTGGAACACAGTTTACACAAGCCACCCCTAGCGGACACCGGGCACAGGAAGCGTCTTTGTTCACCAGTGGGAGTGGGGAGCACTGAGCGGCCTATTTGTCTCTAGAGGAGTGGTTCCAGCCAGAAACTTGTAGTCTATTGGCCATTTTGGGTCAATTCCTAGCTCTTCTCAGCCCCCTGTAATAAGGCCCGCTTTAGCGTGCTTTTTCGCTTGTATTCAACTCAGCACAGCTCCTCGTGGTGTCCTGCAGAGTTCTACAAGCAGCAGAGAGCAAAAGAGTGACTTTTTCCTGATTTAAGTATTTTTTTCTGGCTTTTTGATTATTTACTGCTTAGCGACTGCATTTTCGCCTGTTTATACAGCTCTGCATTCTATTTAAACTGTTTTTGTGTTGATTAACTGTTTTGCACTTTTAAAAAGTTATTTGTTGCTTAATTTTACCTGTAGGCTAACACACTCAAGTGCGCTAGCCGTTTAAAAGCATTTATAGCATTTACTGCCTGTTTTTCCTCTGTTTTCTGCAAAAAAAAAAAAAATCTTGTTTTCCCGCCTTACTGAACTAGAATAGTCCAGTCTTCAGAGTTTGCTGATCTCTGGGCTTTGGCTTGGTTCCTGTGCTATTCCATATCCTTATTTGGATAAAGGGAAGCTTCTTTGTTCACCAGTGGGAGTGGGGAGCACTGAGCAGCCTATTTGTCCCTAGAGCAGTGGTTCCAGCTAGAAACTTGTAGTCTATTGGCCATTTTGGGTCAATTCCTAGCTCTTTTCAACCCCCTGCTATAAAGCCCGCTTTAGCGCGCCTTTGCGTGATTTAGCACGGAGTTGCTCATAGAGCACCATGGCTCCATAAAGTCTGCTCTTCAATTTTTCCCTTAGAACTTCTCTACATGCAATCTAAACAGTCTATTCTCTATCTCAAAAGCTCAGCACTTGCTCCTAAAGCATTTTTATATAGGTAAAGTACTTATATACTAAACAAAGTACTACATTAGCCTAGAATCCCCTTGAGTACCCATTTCCCTATAGGTCCCTTCTGACTCAGTTACACAGCAAACTTTTTCACTTTTTCTAGCATGTCGAAGGGTCAGTTGCTAGCGTCCTCTCCTGTTCAGCTGGTGAATCTGGGCATCTTGAGGCAAAGTTACAATTGCCTCATGTACACAGACAACCCACTCCTTCTCCCACAAAACACAAATACATGTGAGAGATGCAACTATATAGCCAAACTGGAGGCTGAGCTCTCTCAACTCAGGACTGGCAAGACCAAACAGGAGGAGAAGGAAACCACGCACACCACAAACCCAGTTTCACATAGAACTATCACAACTGCAAAACAAACACATAAACACACAAAGACATACTGGAGGCACTGATAAAAAATCTACCAAAACTACAGAGGCCTCCAAAGCAGACACCCAAGCAACTGCCACCTCAAGACATAAGACATGCAACACATAGTTCACAAAGTCAGTGTGCTAAACAGTCACAGCCCTTAAGGCCAAACACAATGCCAGACACACTTGTTATAGGTGACTCCATAGTCAGACACACTGACGTCCCACTCACCAGACTGAACAAGGAAAAGATCACAGTAAGCTGCCTGTCAGGCGCTAGAATCCGCCACATAACACAAGCACTCAGGTCACTCCACAGCAAGTACAAATATGACTCAGTCATTGTCCATGCCGGTGTGAACGACCTGAGACGTACCTTCCTGGACTACATGAAAAGAGACATAGAGGAGCTCTCAGATTATGTAGCCCAGGCCGGTATGACCCTGACCTTGAGCAGTATCCTACCCTCACCAAGAATGATGCCACAATACAGAGACAAAATGATCAGCTTTAATAATTGGCTTAATTACTGGTGTCATTCTAAGGGGATCCAATGTCTGTCTGCCTGGGATGACATGCTTGACAAGCCACGCTGCTTCGCAAGGGACGGCTTGCACCTGTCACCCCTGGGCTTCCGGATATTGGCAAAGGTTCTTGCCACCCCCATAGTGCCTTTTTTAGGCAAGGCTCAAATGATAAACCTATCGCGCTAGAAAACAAAAATGGGGAAAAACTAAGGGTAATACTGCTCAATGCCAGAAGTCTAAACCTCAAGATGCACGCCCTCGAAGCCCTCCTCAGTATGGAGAACATCGATGTCTGTGCTGTGACTGAAACCTGGTTCAAGGCTCCTGAGAGTACCCCAGCACTATCAGGTTATACCTCATATCATGCGTTCCGGCCCGAACCACAAAAGGAGGGGGAGTATCCATATTCATAAAGGATACCCACACCTCCAGGTTAGTGGCAATGCACGAAGCATCGGAGACCATCCAGGTGCAATTAACCATAGGTAAAACTGTCCTACAGTTTGTAACATGCTACAGACCACCTTCTCAAACTCAGAAAACCCACACAGCCTTCCTGAAGACACTGGAGAGTATGAATGTCTCTCCAAACACCATCATATTGGGTGACTTCAACTACCCAAACATAGACTGGGAACATTACTCAAGCCCCGACACCCTAGCCCAAAGGTTCCTGGGTTCATAAACTCAAATGCTATGGAACAACTAGTCACCATTCCCACAAGAGGAGAAAATATACTAGACCTGATCATCACAAACATGGGGACAAAATGCTCCACACGGAAGTATATCCCTCATTGGTGAGATCAGACCATAAATTAATCTCACTGGAGATCCACATCCGCCCCACCCCAGCAAAAAGACCACAGTGAAGAACTTCTCAAAAGCAAACTTCACACTTCTTAAGACTGGAGTGGTATCCTTCAAGGCCCCGAGCCAGTGGAAACCACAACCCACGCTGCTGAAACCCTTACAAATGCCTTCTCTGAGCACCTCCAGGAATGTATGGATCAAGCAATCCCTAATAAAATCAAGACCCTTTCCACCAAAGGCAGGCCGGTCTGGTGGACCCCAGCCATAAACAAACTCTACAACAAGAGGAGAAAGCTACTACATGACAGAGCAAAATCCCTAAAAGGGAAGGTATCTCTGATCAATACTAGCAAAAAACTACGATCACTCATAAAATCATCCAAGGCCAACTTTGAGAGAAAAATCGCTAATGACACAAAAGACAATCATAAGGACTCCTTTAGCTATGTTAGAAACCTGGGTGGAAACTCCCAGATATGCTCAGAATTAGTCCAAAATGATAAAAAAATCACTGAACCCACAGACATTGCCAACATACTGGCGGACAGGTTCAGTGCAAATTTCTCCCCTCCCTCCCCCCCAAAAGGAGAAATATCTATCCCACCAGAGTCTAGCCTCCCAAACAACTCAGATGTCCAGGTGAGAGCTGCTCTCTCTAAAGCAAAAAACACAGCATCAATGGGACCGGACGGTGTCCCCGGCTGTGTGCTACACGAACTCAATGAGGAACTAAACCCACACATAAGGCTGCTGTTTAATCTTAGCCTTACTACAGGATACGTACCCAAAGAATGGCGTACGGCAACTGTGGTCCCACTCCACAAAGGCAGTGCTTCTACGGACGCTGGAAATTACCACCCCATAAGCTTGATGAGCCTTGTCTGCAAAGCTATGGAGAGGATCATAATGGAACTCATAAATAAAGACATTAGGGACCTACAGACACTGGATCCTACCCAATTTGGCTTTGTCAAGGGCAGCTCCTGCCTTTTGAACTTGGTCGACTTTTTCGAAACAGTCACTAAGGCCATTGATGAGGGTAAGGCAGTTCACACAGCCTACCTTGACCTAGCAAAAGCGTTCGACACAATACCCCACTCGGGCATCATAGAAAAGCTCACCAGCTTAGATGTAAACCCATATGTCACAAGATGGGTTGCAAACTGGCTCTAGGACAGAACCCACAGGGTTAGAGTTGCTGGTGCCATGTCAGACTCTAAGCCAGTCACGAGCGGTGTCCCACAGGGCTCAGTCCTGGGCCCTCTCTTGTTCGCCATTTATTTTTCTGAAGTGCAGGCAAACATAGGGGGATTGTGGCTGACAAAATTTGCAGATGACAGCAAACTGGGCACCATAATTGACACTCCATCAGACACAGACATCCTCCAGAGAGGTCTCATAGAAATGGATAACTGGTGCCAGAGCCATGGCCTTAAGCTAAATGCCAAAAAATGTATAGTCATACCCTTTGGGAAAAACAAGGTAACCCCTAATTACCACATAGGTGGTAATCCATTAAACACGGAAGAAGTTATCAGGGACCTGGGGACCCAAGTTGACAGTAACCTCTCTTTTGACACTCACATTGCCAAAGTGGTTAGGAAGACCTTCTACATTGCCCACCAGATCATGAAGGGATTCACATCCAGATCAGGAGAGGTCATTGTACCCTGTACTCTTCACTTATCAGACCAATGATTGAGTACAACGCCCCATTCGAATGTACCTTACCCGACACCTGCAGCAGTTGGAAAGACCCCAAAAGTTCCTCACCAAAAGGATAAAGGGGCTCAAACATATGTCATACGCTGCCCGACTGAAGAAACTCCAGCTCTATTCAGTCGCATACCGTCTGCTCAGAGGTGATCTGTGCCTGACATACAAGGCCATGTCCAACCCGGAATTAATGGACATGCTCCACCTCAAAAATCCAAATCCACCAGAGCCACGAGAGCAAGAGACTTAAACCTCAACACGGATATAAATAGGACGTGCTGGAGGGACAGATTCATCACCCAGAGACTCCCTACACTATGGAACAGAATCCCAGTCCATGTGAGGCAGAGCCCCTCACTGACTCTGTTCAAGAGAAATCTTGACGAGTGGATGGGAGATCGTAGGTTTACCCCGGGAATCATCTCTGTGTCACTGCTGGACAGAGGCACAGCAAACTAATGGGTATAGTATTCTCATCCTAAGGGGTGGTGAAAGCCACACACACTCTGGCTAGGCTTATAAATGCCCTAGGGCAGATAGCCTAGTATGAACCTATGAACTCCCACAGGAGGCCCCTTTTGTACTGTCTTCCCCAGATTCTCCCCCTGAGGAAGATCATCACAAGAGTTTGTGTAAGAGAAAGCATGTGGACTCCCCAGAGGAGTGTCTCACGGAAGACACAGACTTTGATGATGGGGAAGGGTACCCTCGGTAACCCTCTTAGGTATCATTTGGAGATATCCTTGAAATACTTAAACAGAGAGGTGAATGGCGGCCCTCTAACCCAACCTCTGAAGAGTTTGTGTTCCTGCTGGCCTTTCGTGCCCGGCCACCTACCTCCTAGGTTACTCCACCTGCCAACAACCTTGTCCAGCCCGTCTTGCAGCATGCATGGAAGGCTCCTGACACCGTTGAAGCCATTCCCCGGAGGCCAGATAAAATCTTGTCCCCTCCAGATAGTGATCCTCACTGGTCCAAAGGTCTTCCTGTAGATGCCTTGGTGGTGGTGGCCGCAACAAAAAAGGATCTGGCGGAAGAAAGCCAGACTGTCCACCTGCACAACAAAGAGTCCTGGGTGCTGGACAGATTAGGAAGCTTACTTTTGCATCAGTGACCTTTGCAGTCATGTTCCTGAATTATATGGCACATTTTACCAAGCTTCAAAGAGACTTAATTTCTGAGCTCTCTAAAACTTTGGCCGGAGCTGTGTCTGATGAGGTCCTGGACAAAGTGGCCTCACAGCCACACTTGAATCGATCTCTAACTCCTCCATGCATCTGATTTCTCACGCATCAGAAGGAGCAGCTAGAGCAGCAGGTGCAGGCATTGTTCTGAGGCAGCATGCCTGGATGCACTTGTGTGATTTCACGGAACCCTTCAAGGCTTCCTTTCTGAATGCTCCCACTGAAACCTCTTCGTTATTTGGACCCAAGGTAAAAGACACACTGGCTAGATGTGAACAGGACGGTAAGACCCTTTCTGCCATGGGTGTCCATTACTCTATCCCTCAACATGCTTTCTCCAGAAACCAGAAGAGTGGGAAGTTGTGGCACAAAAAGTCTCAAGGTTCTTTCCGTGACACATGAGCTGAGTTTTCCACTAGAGGCAGAGGGGGAAACTCATATGGAAGATGCCCCTTTCAGGGCGGAGGAGGTCCACGTAACCAGGACTCCAGAGATTCTTTCTCTGACCAGTCCTACCAGCGCTCCTGAAGAGAGGCCCAACTGCTTTCCTTTGGAAGCGGTTGGGGGGTTGTTTCTCTTTGTACCCTTCTGCCTGGCTAACCATTACCATTGATTCTTGGGTACGAGAGATAATAACCAGAGATTATTATATTCCCTTTGATCTTTTGCCCCTCTAAGAAACTTACCCAACATTCCACCCAGTCAAAGGGAAGAAGCAGCATTAGAGATTTCAAAGCTGCTAAGAAAAAGAGTCATCCAGACAGTCCCACCAGACCAGATAGGATCCGGATTCTACTCAAGATTATTTTTGGTTCCAAAAAAGACCGGGGACTGGAGACCGATTTTGGATCTCAGTGTGTTAAACAAATTCGTAAAGGTACAGAAGCCCCGGATGGTCACAATGTAGTCTGTCCTCCCACTCTTGGAGGCAGACGATTGGATGTGCTCTATAGATCTTCAGGATGCGTACTACCACATAAAGGTGGACAGACCATCGAGAAGATTCCTTCGCTTCCATGCGGGAGTCAGTCATTACCAGTTCCGAGTACTGCCCTTCTGACTCTCTACAGCCCCCAGAGTGTTCACAAAGTGCATGGCAGTTGTCGCAGCTCACCTGGGACTGCAAGGATTCCAGGTGATGTCCTTCAAGAATGCAACTGCAGTCATAACATATGGGTTGTCCTGCCTCAGGCAGCCCTCGGTCGGCCGGATTCCAAAGTCTGGGTCCGACGTCGGCTGATGTCGCATTTCTCTCCGACGTCAGAGCGGCTGGAGTACATAAGCATCAGCCGACGCCATTTTCTTTAGTCTTTCTTGCTGCGCGGTACCCGAAGCAGAAGCAGTTCGCAAGTGCCGGTCGGTCAGCTCCTGTATTCTTCGAATCCGAAGTCATCAAAAAAGCTAAGTACCCCGTTAGGGACCTTTTCTTGCCTCAGCCGATGTCAGAAATTACTGAAAAAGTTAATAATTGTCTTTCTTGTGGTAAACAAATACCTCATAAGGATTTCCACTCTTACTGTCTTCCTTGCCTTGGCCCAGACCACGACGTCTCGGCCTGTGTCGCCTGTGCTCGCTTCAATAAGCGCACTCTCAGGCGCCGGGCGGAGTTCGCTGAAGATTTTTTCGGTGAAAAATTTGCTTATACAATGCCGTCGGAACTTCTGACATCGCAAACTCCCAAGAAACGAAAAGACCGGGACGACATCCTCGGCCCGCGTCTACCACCGACTACACGCCAAAACCTACCGCGAGTGCTCCAGTTCCCCCTGAGACGGTTATTCCACCGCTCCGAACCGAAGACACCGCATTACCGACGACTCCGATACCGGATACCACTCCGACGCCAGTTATAGATTTTCCTCCGGATACTGAAACCGAGGAAATGCCCGAGACCATTGCTGTAGATAAGGTCACTCCTTCACGTGGAGCTGCCAGGCCTCCTATGGCCATGTCTATTAAGGCCTACACTCGGGCTAAGGCAGCCAGCAAGACCAAGCACCTTACTGCTAAAACCTTACCTCAGCCTACTCCTGAGACACAAATCATGACTATGGCCGCAGACTTAATTTCCATGATTAGAGGTTCACAGGCCCATCCTGAGAGAGGATCCCAGCCTCCTTCTGATAAGAGGCCCCGGGTTGAACCCTCTGACTCTATCCCTTCAGATGAAGATTCTGAGGACTCTGTCCACTCCGATGGCCAGGAAGAGCCCTTCCAGACCTATGAGGACTCGGATGCAGAGGATTCCATCCCCTCGGCCTCCCCTCCTGAGGATATTTCTTTTGGGGAAGTTCTGCATACCATGAGGGAACATTTCAAGTGGCAAGGCCAGGAATATTCTGATTCAGAAAGCCTTCGAACTTTCCTTAAAAAGCCCCAGCACAGGCCCTTAGCTATTCCTCCTGTGCTTGATGTTTTGGATGATTTATATTCTGACTCCAGTGTTACCCCTGATTCTCTTCCTCCTGCTCCAGCCAAGCCAGACAGATATTACAGGGTCCCAGAAACACATTCCCATTTATTCAGGGCCCATACTGTTGATTTAGAAACTATTTCTCAGGGACCTAAAGGTGTTTCAGTTTCCACCTCTAAAAATCCCTTGCCTTCCAACAGGGAAGCTATGTCATTAGAGAGATGGGGGGAAAAAGGTCTACACCTCCACTACTTTATCTATGAGAGCTTTGAATTGCCTCTTTCATGTGTTACAATATCAGGATTACCTGTTAGATGATTTACAGAAAACATTGGCCTCTCCTGATCCTTTAGACAGGAAGTCTTTGCAGGAAGCTGTACATAACTCTCAGCAAGTCAGCAATCACTTTCTGCAGTGTGGATATGATGCACTGGAAGCTTCATGTAGGGCAGCTGTGACAGGGGCAGTCATTCGTAGACATGCATGGTTAAAAGAACAACCTCTACCAGATCATGTTAAGGCAAAACTTCTGGATGCACCCTTGGAAAAGAACAAGCTTTTTGGTGCTAATGCTAAAGATGTGTTAAAGTCCATCGTGGAAAAAGCAAAATCAGTTCAGACGGTTAAAGATTTCCTCCAGGTTCAGCCCCCCAGATTCAGTAGGAATTGGCCTTCAAAAAACTGGTCCTTTCCTAATCCTGAAAAATTTCAAAGGGGTAAAAACAGGCGTGGCCGAGGAAGAGGACAATACAGAGGTCCTTACAGGGGACGACAATGGCAGCCAGCAAACCAAAGAAGTGACACAGGGGTCTCCCCTGCCCAATAGGCACAATCTCAATGACTTTCCTCTACGTCCGCCTACCAAGGAGCAAATAGAAGCTCCCTTGGGCGGAAAACTATCACTGTTTTCAGACAATTGGCACAGATTGACAAAGGACAAATGGATTTTGGACATTATAGACCAAGGTTACAGGTTCCATTTTCATACCTTACCAAGAAAACAAGGCATGCCAAACCTACCACAAAACCAGAGGGCAGAGGCTATCAAGCAAATTTCTCTGCTTGCTCAGATAAAAGCAATAGAAAGAGTTCCACAACAAGAACAAGGCCAGGGGTTTTACTCAAGACTGTTCCTTGTTCCAAGAAAAGAAACTCAATGGAGACCAATACTGGATTTGTCCGCATTAAACATCTTTCTCATAGTACCAAAGTTCAAAATGCTGACTCTACAGCAACTCCTTCCCATGCTGGGCAAGGGGTCTTGGCTGATTACTCTGGACCTCAAGGAGGCATACCTGCATGTCCCTATCAGACACAGCTGCAGAAGATACCTCAGATTTCTTGCAGGGCCAGAGCATTATCAATTCTCAGCATTGCCATTTGGCTTATCTACTGCCCAGAGTATTCACAAAATGCCTGGCTTCAGTAATTGCTCATTGCAGGCTCCAGGGGATCCAAATTTACCCGTACCTGGACGACTGCCTCATACAAGCGGACGACAAATTGATGTTGACAAAAAACTTGAACTATGTCATACAATTACTTCAGGCTCTGGGATACACAGTCAACTTCCAAAAGTCAAGACTTCAACCATCCCAGCAAATAACCTTCTTAGGAGCCAATCTAGACACAGCCTCTCAAATGGCTTACCTGACAGAAGACAAGCAAGAGAAGTTAACTCATTATTTCAAAGGTTTGGCAAAACTCACCCAGATGACTGCAAGGAGATTCCTACAAGCCCTGGGTTATATGGCATCCTGCATTCTCCTGGTTCCATTAGCAAGACTACACATGAGAAAGCTTCAATGGTACCTAAAAAGTCTATGGTCTCAGCACAGCAACAACTTAGAGACAACCATACCGCTCATTCCATGCCTACAAAAGGAATTCCTGTGGTGGGCCTCGGTAAGCCAGGCAAACACAGGTATGTCATTCAAAAAACCTCAGATAACACAGACCATGACCACAGACACCTCAGACCTCGGATGGGGGGGCGCACATGGAAGGCAGATGTATACAAGGACAATGGTCTCCAAAGGAAACACATCTGCATATAAACCAAAAGGAAATGCTGGCAGTAATGCATGCCATCGAGGCCTTTCGACAACAACTTCAGCAAGGCCATTTACTGATACGGACAGACAACACCACTGTGATGTGGTATATAAACAAGCAAGGGGGCACCCATTCTTACCCCCTTTGCAGACTGACAATAAATCTTTGGGAAAAATCACTGAGCCTAAACATACAGTTACAATCCCAGTTTGTTCCAGGCAAAGACAATGTGCTAGCGGACAGCCTAAGCAGGAATTTCACAGATCCACACGAGTGGAGGTTACATCCGAAGATCTTCACACAACTCACCTCGACATGGGGCAGGCCAGAAGTAGACCTATTTGCCTCTCACCTCAACCATCATCTACAAAAATTCTGTTCAAGGACATACCATCCACAGGCTTGGAAAATAGATGCTCCTTCATTCAACTGGAACTTCCTAAAAATCTATGCATTCCCACCTCTGCCACTGATGACCACAGTCTTACTAAAGATCAAAGCAGAGAGACCCAAGGGGATCCTAATAACTCCAGACTGGCCAAGACAACACTGGTACCCACTACTACGGAGCATATGTCACAACAAGAACTGGGCCCTTCCCCAATGGCCCCTACTTTTGACTCAACACAACTTCAAAACAGTGCATCCAAACCTTCAGACACTGCAGCTAACAGCCTGGGAGATCCCATGAATAACCTCAATCTATCTCTCTCCAAGGAAGTTCAGCGGATATTAACAGAAGCTCGAAGACCATCCACCAGAAAGGTTTACTTAGCAAAATGGAAGAGATTCAGCATTTGGAATACCAGCAAGGGACATGATGCATCATTATTGAACATCCCACTCATCCTGGAATATTTGGCAGATATGCTACAGAATGGGCTCTCATATTCTTCCATAAAGATACATGCTTCAGCTATTTCAGCTAGATATAACACTGATCCGCCTGTGTTTTCACATCCTTTGCTAAGGCAATTCCTCAGGGGAATCAAGAACATTAAACCACCAAGAAAGGCTCCAGTGCCAGCTTGGGACCTCAACTTTGTCCTAGAAAAACTGACTCTACCTCCGTTTGAGCCAGCAGCTTCAGTCGACTTACAATTTCTCTCATGGAAGACAGCTTTCCTGTTGGCAATTACCTCAGCAAGAAGGGTTTCGGAACTACAGGCCCTAATGGCAATACCACCGTTCATAATCTTTCACAGAGACAGGGTCTCCTTAAGAACCAACCCTACTTTTATGCCAAAGGTGGTATCTAGGGTTTCTTTAAATCAAGATATTCATCTGCCTGCTTTCTTCCCCAATCCTGAGAACAAAGGGGAAAGACTGTTACATACCTTGGACATTCACAGACAACTTCGCTACTACCTGGACAGAACCAAGACCAGTAGGAAGTCTGATCAACTTTTTGTAGCTTACGCCCCTGCAGTACAAGGAAAAGCAATTTCAAATTAGACTATTATGGATTGGACATTGCATCAGATTTTGTTATTCCTTTCATGGGAAGATTGTTCCAGCCAATGTCAGACCACACTCCACCAGAGCTACAGCCACCTCTACAGCATTCTTAAGAGGGGTGCCTACAAAGGACATTCTAGAAGCTGCTACATGGAGCTCCGTGCATACATTCTCCAAACACTACAATCTCCCTCTATACTCCAGATCCAGAGCAGGCTTTGCTTCGGCAGTCCTGCAGGGTTTGATTGCCACAGAGCATTCCTCCTCCCCCAGCTAAGCTATGGTATTCTACCCATATGTTATGACTGCAGTTGCATTCTTGAAGGACATAGTACAGTTTTGTACCTACCATAAATGTAGATGTCCGATAGATATGCAACTGCAGTCGGATTTTCCCTCCCTCCATACCCCTCTATGCCTTGGGTCCACTCCTATCCCTTTTTCTCTTAGCTGGGGATATCTGTTATGGTGTATCTGTTATTGCTTACTTATTTGTCTGGAATCCTGTTTTTGTCTTCCAATTTGATTACAGCCTTCCTTGGAGGGCACCTGGCATCTGGGGCAAGAAACACTGAAGAAAATGGTGTCGGCTGATGCTTATGTACTCCAGCCGCTCTGACGTCGGAGAGAAATGTGACATCAGCCGACGTCGGACCCAGACTTTGGAATCCAGCCGACCGAGGGCTGCCTGAGGCAGGACAACCCATATGTTATGACTGCAGTTGCATATCTATTGGACATCTACATTTATGGTAGGTACAAAACTGTACTTTTCCATACCTAGATGACTGGCTCATCACTGCCCCCACCAGACATCTGTTGGAAGAAGCCTTGGCATACTCCCTTCACACCACAGAAAGGCTAGGTGTAACTATAAACTGGCAAAAATCCTTCCTCCCCCCATCCCAATCTATAGAATTCATCGGGGTCCTGTTGGATACAAGGAACTGCAAGGCACAGATTGCAGACCACAGAATTCTAAGGATAAGACAACAACTCATACCCATCCTCTCAAGGGAAAGATCCACAGCACATTCTGTCCTCCAGCTGTTGGGTTCCATGGCAGCTTCCATCATCATTGTCCCCCTTGTGAGATTCCACATGAGGCTCTTACAATGGTGACTACTCACCCAATGGTACCCTTTTCAGTTTCCTCTATCATTCCAGATTCGGGTGACTCAGAGATGGAAACAAGGCTTGATTTGGTGGATGTCACAGAACCCGTCACAATGGTCTTGCCCCTTAGCCCAAAGCCACAGTGACCACGGACGCCTCCCTGATGGGGTGGGTGGGCTTTTTCAGGGGAAGACAGTCCAAGGCACGTGGTCGGAACTAGAGGCCCATCTGCATATAAATGTCCTAGAACTGAGGGCGGTGCTTCTAGTGTTGCAAGCATTCCACCCCCTCCTCCTGTCAGGGACTATTGCAATGTAATCGGACAACATGGCTGTAGTCTGTTACATCAACAAACAAGGCAGAACCAAATCTTACCCACTTTGTTGGGAGGCCATGAGGATATGGCAGTGGGTGATGGCTACAACCGCTTTCTGATAGCAACGCACATTCCCAGGAGTTCCAATGTGATTGCAGACAGATTGAGCAGGTGCATTCTGCAACCACATTAGTGGTCTCTGAATCCTCTTATAGTGGCACAAATTTTCAACTGCTGGGGTCTCCTTTGCTGTGACCTCTTTGCATCCCCAACCAACTACAAATGCAGCAATTACTTCTCCCTGATTCCCCCTTGGGGACAGTGACCCAGGGACGCTCTAGTTCACGATTGACCCTCGGGTCTGCTTTACACCTTTCCCCCTCTTACTCTCATTCCCCATTTCCTGAAGAAAGCCCTCCGGTTGAAGAGCAAGATAATCCTCATAGCGCCATATTTGCGTCGCCAAATTTGGTTCCCCTTCCTATGGCCTCACCTGCTAGATCAACCATGGATTCTCGATCCAACTCTGGACTTGATCTCCCATCTGCAGAACCTGATTCACCCCAACTTGAACAGCCTGAAGCTCACAGCTTGGCTCCTCCACTTCCGGTGATTGCCAGGTAGACTGATATTTCTTCCCCAGTACGTGACATTTTATTGCATTTCATAAGTCTTCCACCAGAACTACTTATCTCAGCAAGTGGAAAAGGTTTACCATTTGGCTGAAGGAAAAATGAATAGACCCTTTTTCAGCACCAGTGCCGGTAGTACTGGAATACCTGTCAAGTTTATTCCAATCTGGCCTATCTACTTCTACCTTTTGAGCTCATTTGGACGCAATATCTACTTTTCACAGTGGTGTCCATGACTCTTCCCTTATGTTACACAAATTATGCAAGACCTTTCTAAAAGGCTTAAATCATCTGAAACCCCCTTTTAGAGAACTTATCCATCCATGGGACCTGTCATTAGTCCTGCAAGCTTTGACAATGTCTTCTTTTGAACCAGCGTCTTCCTGCAACCTCATGTTTCTTTCATGGAAAACTTTGTTCTTGGTTGCCATTACTTCTGCCAGATGTATCTCTGAACTTCAGGCTCTGTGCATCAAACGGCCTTACTTGATCTTTCATAAAGATAGAGTGTCATTGAGAACTAATCCTTCCTTTCTGCCAAAAGTGAGCTCTGAAATGTCCATTAACCAACCATTGAATTGCCAGTTTTCTTTCCCAATCATTCTAACAGAGGAGAGTATTGTCTACATACCCTAGACATTCACAGGAAAATTTGTTTCTATCTGGACAGAACTAAGACTCGCAAATCAGATCAGCTATTCTTGGCCTAGATTTAGATGTGCTGTTTCTAAAGTCATATTGGCTAAATGGTTAAAAGACTGTGTAACATTTATTTACAAAACTCACAATATTCCTCTGACTATAGCCGTAAGGGCTCATTCTACTAGATTGGTAGCAACTTCTGTTGCCTTCCAAGCTAGAGCTTCTTTCCATGACATTTGTGCAGCTGCAACTTGGGCTAGAACTCATACCTTCATCAACCATTACAAATTGGATTTGGCCTCCAGAGGAAGAGCATCCTTTGGTTCAGTGGTGCTCAGGAATGTCCTTCCATGAGAGCCTCCCAAGAATAAAGGTAGCTGGGGACTCTGTCCCAGGTGTAAGGAATGAACGAGGATTAACAATATCAGATAAAGAAGTTATGTCTTACAATAACGTTCCATCTGTAGTGTTGATCCTCGTTCACTCATTACGACCCTCCCTCCTTCCCCCTCCTGAGGCTTATAGTGGATCTCATCATATGGTTCCGTTAGGTCCTTTGACCAGAGGTAGGCTCTACTTTCTTTGACTTGCAAAGTCGCGAGCTTGGAAGATGGCCGGCTCGGTTCCGAGGTCGGAACCGGTAACCCAGGCGTAATGACTGAATGAGGATCAACAATACAGATGGAACATTATGGTAAGACATAACTTCTTTTTAATAGATAGGGGTCTTATGACTAGTTCCTTCCAGGAACAGCTGGAACTTGGTCAGAAAGCTCCCAAAACTGTGAAGAGAAAATCTTCGGTTCCAGCTTTGGCGCCATCTAAAAAGTCTAAAGCGATGGAGCCAAGGAGTTCTGGCTTTGATTCCGCTTCTTCTGTCTCAGTGCCGTCGGTTTCTTTGATGCCGAGGCAACCTTCGGTATCGAGACACTTACCAGTTATCAACCCTGTTTCACCAACATTGAGGTCTCCTATATTAGAAAGGAGGAGATCTCCTTCTGTCTTCACCCATTCCTCCAGGACACTTTCAGATGAGGACATCGAACTGGTAGTGAAGAGGTTGCTCTGTGACCTGGCTCTGGCTAAAAAGTTAGCCCTTCCGGACCCAAAGGCTTTGGAACCGCCACATTTACAGACTACTGCTCCTCCTCCAACTGCTTCACTCTCGGAGCCAAACACTTCTGGTTTTTCTATGTTGAATCCTTCGGTTCCGAGAATTCTTCCTGCTTCCTCGGAACTGATAACTCTATCCTCAGTGGTTCAGTCTGGAGCCAAGGGATCTGGGAGCCGATGCTCTCGAGTCGACGCCGAGAGGGATAGTCACCCTGGTTTTTCTTCAGAACCAACCCTCCCTCTCAGTGCTTTGGCTCGACTGAGCTCGGTTCCCACGTCTGCTTCGGAGCCGACCTTCCATCTCCTCGGTGTGGAGGTCGTCTTCGGAGCAGGGTGGAAAGGCCTTTGATGCAATAGAGAAAGCTTTGTCCAATGCCAAAGCCTTGCCTTTGGACCCGATGTCCCACCAGCAGCCAGCAGCATCCTCTTCTTCCCCACCACCCCCTCAGCGTAGGGAACCAGAGACTCAAGCAGCCCCCATTGGAGGTGTTCCCTCTTCCAAGACCTCCCTAGATTATCCCACTGGAGAGCTTCCTTAGAAGAGACTTTGTAAGAGGAAGCAAATTGACTCACCTGAGTCTGTCACGTCAGGCACTAATTTGGATGAGTCAGAAGGGTCCCCTAGATCCCCCTCTGAGGATGTCTCCTATTCTGACATCCTTGAAATCCGTAGACAGAGGGGCAATTGGAAGACCTCTAACCCTACTGAAGATGAATCAATGTACTTTGAGGCCTCTGGTTCCTGACCTTTCACCTCCTGGGTGACACCGCCTTATGACCAGCTCTTGGGGGTTATATCCTGGAAATCCTGGACCTCCCTGGACACAGTGGAGCCTGTCCCGAGGAGGCCAAACAAATTTATGACTGCTCCGGAAGATAAGTCCTTTCTTTCTAAGGGAGTTCCTGTTGATGCTATGGGGGTAGCAGTGGCCACGAAAAAGTTGTCTGAAACATCTTCTAATATCCATCCTCCTAATAAGGAGTCCAGGATAATGGATAGGTATGGAAAGCGTACCTTGTGTTCAGCAGCATTTACCTTAATAGCTGAATTACCTGTCCCATTTTACTAGACTTCAAAGGGATCTCCTGAAGGAGTTGGGAGACACCATTCTGGGTTCAGTAGCTTTGAGATCCATGGACAAGGTATCTGCTCAGCTCTCCACCCTTACATCGATAGCTAACTCCTCCATGAGGCTGATTTCTTATGCAGCGGACGGAGCGAGCAGTGCAGCCGCAGCAGGAATTTCTCTTAGGGGACATTCCTGGATGCGTCTATGTAACTTCACAGAATCCTTTAAGTCTTCCTTTACCAACATCCCCTTTGATGGTTCAACTCTTTTTGGACTGTAGGTAAAAGAGACTTTGACCAGGTGCGAGCACGAAGGGAAAACCTTATCTGCCGTCGGAGTCCGTTTCTCCTTTTCTTCTAGACCCTATCCCAAGGGTCAAACAGGAGGGAAAATGTGGTTCCGGAAATCCTAAAAAGGTTTCTCTCAGGCACAAAGTCAACCCTCCCCTAGAGGCAGAGGGGGACGATATAATGGAAGACGCCATCCTCGCTGCAGAGGAGGTCCGCAACATTAGGGAGATTGAGAAACTTTCTCTGATCGCCCCTTCCATCACCTCTGAGGGGTTGCCTGACTCCGTCTCAGGAGGCAGTCGGGGGTCATCTTTCACCGTACCCAAGCACCTGGCTAAACATTTTCCAAGATCGTTGGGTACAAACCATAATATCCGGACATTACCTGATTCCCTTTGTTTTCGATCCCCCGGTAAACTGGTCTCTACCAGTCGTGCCACCTATTGAGCTAGACTGTGCATCATCAGAGGTCATCTTGTTGCCGCAAAAAAGAGTAATCCAAGAAGTCCCCACAGAGCAAATAGGATCTGGAACTTGCTCACGATTCTTTTTAGTTCCAAAAAAGACGGGACTGGACATCATTTCTAGATCTCAGCAAACTCAACAAGTCTGTAAAGACATTGAAGTTCCGAATGATCACTCTGCAGTTGATATTTCCCTTTATCGGGAAAGACAATTGGATGTGCTCAATAGATCTTCAGGATGCGTACTACCACATCAAAGTGGACAGGCGCCCCAGAAGACACCTACACTTTTAGCTGGGAGCCAGTCATTTTCAATTTTGAACACTGCCCTGGCCTCACTACAGCCCCCAGAGTGTTCACCAAATGCATGGCAGTGGTAACGGCTCACCTGAGACGTCAAGGATTCCAGGTATTTCCGTACCTAAACGACTGGCTCCTCACTGTTACCACCAAGCACCAACTAATCAGAACCAGGGATGAAACTCTGTTCTTGTGCACCAGATTAGACATTACAATAAACCTAAAAAAATCAGCCTTATCTCCATCACAGCCCATTGTATTCTTAGGCTCAGAAATGGACTCAACCACCATGACAGCAAAACTGACACCAGAAAGGATATAATCATTACACGACCAAGTCAGATTCTTGCTGAAGAGAGACAAAGTACAGGCCAGGATAGTCCTTCAGGTCCTAGGGACTATGGCTTCCACCATTCTCTTAGGTCCCCTAGCCCATCTGCACATGAGAGTACGTCTGTGGCTACTATTTGCCCAGTGGTCAATGCAGGATCTCCCCCTCTCATCAAATCCTCATCACAAACTTCTGCAAGAAGGATCTAGCATGGTGGTTACATACTGATAAATTTCATTTAGGTTGCGCACTTACTCCCCCTCATGAAAATGCAGTTTTGACCATGGATGCCTCCCAGATAGGGTGTGGGGGGTTATCTGGGAATGACGGTCCAAGGTGCTTGGCAGGATCACGAGAACCACTTGCACATAAATGTTCTGGAGATGAGAATGGTGCTATACGCGTTGCAAGCACCTCACAGTTCTCTTCCCAAAGGGACAATTGCAATTCAGTCAGACAACATGTCTGTAGTGTGGTACATAAACAAGCATGGGGGAACCAAATCTTACCCACTTTGTCGAGAGGCTTTAAGAGTATGGAAATGGGCAATGGACACTCAATGCTTTCTGGTAACAACGCACATCCTGGGGAAGTCCAGTGTGATAGCAGACAAACTCAGTCTAGCAAATCTTATGCCTCACAAGTAGTCCCTGAATTCAGAAGTTGCGAAAGAGATTTTTTGCAAATGGGGCCAGCCTTGCTGCGACCTATTCACCATGTACATGAACACCAAATGCAGCAGCTACTTTGCCCTAATTCCCCATCCGGGGATGTCACTCAGGGATGCTCTGGTCCACAATTGGCCTCCGGCACTCCTTTATGCTTTTCCACCTTTTCCTCTCATTCCAAAAGTGATTCAGCAAGCAAAACTGTTGAAGAGTACCCTGATCCTCATTGCTCCTTACTGGCCTTGCCAAGTCTGGTTCCCCTAACTGTGGTCCTATCTCTTGGAGGAACCATGGATTCTGGAACCATCTCCTGACCTCCTGATTCATTAATCAGGGCAGTTCCATCCTACTGTTCAAACCCTGAAATTGACAGCATGGCTGCTCCAGTTCCACAAATAGCTAGGTGCGTTTCCCTTTCCCCTACAGTCAAACACGTTCTGATTTCTTCACACAAACCTTCCACAAGGAAATTATATTCCAGCAAATGGAAAAGGTTCTCCATTTGGGCAGCAAACAAAGGCATAGATCCCTACTCAGCTCCTAAAGAGTCTATCCTGTCCTTCCTGGCATCCATTTTTCATGAAGGAGCTGCAGCTGCTACTGTTAGAGATCAGTTAGCTGCCATCTCAAATTACCTTTTTGGCTACATGGGAAATTCAATCTTGTCCCACTCTTTATGCAAAACCTTTCTGAAAGGAGTCCTCCTTCTCAGACCACAAATCAGAGAACCACCGGAGCCCTGGTACCAGGGCCGGCCTTAGCCGAAATGGTGCCCTAGGCGAAGTAGTGCTCCGGCGCCCCTTAAGCCACACCCACACCACAGTCATGAAAGACCCCTATTTGAGCCACACCCACAGGGTCACTCCCCAAGAAAGCCACTCCAGTCATTTCCTTAAATTATTTAAATGCATAGGAAGAATAACTAAATTACAAGGTATCTTTAACTACAACTACTTCTGCATAGTATTTTCTACTTTAAATACCAGACCACAGTCAAATAGGGCCCTAGGCAGGGTAATAGACTGCCCCCCAGAGCAGCCGCTCCTGCTGCAACCCCCTCCCCCCAGCAGCAAACCCCATTCCAGTGTTCCATTATTTGGTTATTTCTCACCAGTTACCATGCATACTGTTCTCTTATTTGCTTCTACAGTCATTACAGATATTGAAATAAAATAGCACAGACACAGGTAGCCATTTGCTAAACAATACAGTCTCGCAATGAAAACAGACTTGGCATAAGCAGTAAACTTCTCTGCCCTTGAAACTCACATTCATTGAATCATACCTCTCAACTGACCCTGATTTTCAGGGACGTCCCTGATTTTTACTCAAATTTTAACTCTGTCCCTCTTAATCCCTCCTAAAACTAGTGACTTTTGGAGGAAATGTGATGAATTACACTGAATGAATAATGACAATAATTAAGAGTTATAAACTTCTTTTACTTCAGAAAATGTGTATTAATTCATATGCTCTGATTCTGTCAATGTTTCAAGTTAATAGCACTAATATTTTAAGTGTCCCTGATTTTTTCTTGACTTGTCCCTGATTCACTCGAAATTTGTCCCCAATTGGTTGAGAGGTCTGATTGAAATGGAAAAATTCATATTCATTGAAATGGCATGAAAACCCACACTTATAGAAAATGCATCTGGCCAGTGAAGAATCAAGTTTACCTTTGGGCTGTTTTCAAAACAGAGTCCTTGCACATAATTTTTCGTGCCATACATTTGTGTATTTGTACTTTGATTCACCTTCCTGATTACATTGAATTATATTCCTTGTATAATACAGCACCACTTATTAGAAAGTGTTTTAATTTTGTAGTTTTAAACATTCTTTTAATAAGCAATGAAACAAAATGTATGAACCAATAACTACCCATTTCAGAAATTTTCAACCATAAAAGTCCACTCAAGACTTCTGTCATTATAATCCACCAATATTACTCCATACTCACAATTTCTGCAGATGTAAAATCATCTGAATTCCACATTAAAGAAATCTGTACCTAATGAAGAGGTTGCTACCGACAAAACAACTTCACATATCAATGTTTTATCTACAAATTCAGTGCCTGCTTTCCTTGAAGAATTAATTGCCTATACTGCATTAAAAAATTGATAAGTTGGTAATATTGCAATAGGAAATGACCAACAAGTTCATAGTCACTAGGCATCTCATACAAAGGACATACTTAGGAGTGTAGAATCCCTATCCCCCTTATAATGCACCAAATAATCAACAATCATATGGGCAATGCAATATCAGCACGCCATCTACATGGTGTGGGAGTAGAATCTACAACCTTCTGCACCAAAGGCAATTATACTACTAACACTGCTTTCAGATTTTACAACATAGTGTGCCCATTTCATAAACAAAAAACAGCTAGTTGCACATAGAAACATTTACACTTGTTAGAGTATGTTTTAAATTTGTAGTTTTGAACATTTTTCCAGTAAGCAATGAAATAAAATGTATGAACCAATTATGACAAAACTACCCATTGGAGTAGAGCCCACAGCCTTCTGCATCAAAAGCAAGTACGCTATCTATTGTGCTATTAACAGTGCAAGCAGACTTGGCATAAGGAGCACTAAACATTTGTTCCCCTGCAGCTCTCAGCTTCTTGTAAAATCTACTTGACACTCAGCTAACTTTGCAGTACAAGAAATCTGGAAGAAATCTGTTGCAGTGTTGCACATCATTTGTCCCTACTCCAAAGAAATGACAACTGACTTCAAAGCACCAACATTTTTTCTACCTCAGAGCAACCCCTCTTGCTCTAAGGCCTGCCAGCTGAATCCTGGTCACTTAAGAATGAAATTCCTTGTTCTGCCCCACTGGATCTGCAATGCTGCATTCGTGTTAAGACTGTGAAAATGACAGCTACAGTGTGACAGCATCTCTTAACACTTTGCCACTGCAACAAAACCTAACTTTCAAATTAACAGTTCTAAACTAAATGCAAACAAAAGGACATACTCAAGAGCGCTAAATTATATAAAAAAAATTAAGTCATACATTAAATAGGAATGCAGTACACAAATGTCTGCAGATCTAAAAGCTCTTCCAGAAAGTCCAGTAGCTAAAGCCAGATAAGTGTCAAGTAGCTTCCTGACTAAGCCATAAAGTCAGGACTTGGTTTCAAGAGTAACTCCTGCACAAAGTATGAAAACATACAGTAGTTCCCAAAGGGTCAAGAGAATCACATCAATCACAAACAATAAACATACAATTCTGAAGACAGAGAAGGACCACGGGACCTATCTATTCTGCTTAATCTCTTATCTATTGCGTATAATGTTCCAAACTGTACAACTGCAAGCGAATCTTTTCACTTTCTCGGAGCCCCATACCTAGTCAACAACTTCATGAATTTTTAAATTTTACCTCACGGGCTGTTTTGTAAAGCTATTCAATGCAACCATCAGATTATCTATTAAAAGAATGGCTTTTCACACAGTGCCATGAACCATCAACCTTCAATCTGTGCTCTGCCCCTCTTGCACATCTTTTTCAAAAACATCTCTTTAATTTCTCTTCAACAGAGCTTCTGGAGCAGACTAACACTTCGAATGCGTTTAACAAATCTTAATGTTATTTTTTTTCTAGGTAGGTCATTTTGCCCCCTCCCCCATCCGAATACCATCAATTCTCCCTCTGCTGGACGTGAACCAGATCATTCTCTCATGCTGGAGAAGCTACTCATCAAATGGTCAAGGGCAAGAGCCTCCAAAGGGTTACAGGCAACCACATAGGTGTTGTGCACTTCACAGCATCCTGGTTATGAGACCATTTTAATGACTAAACCCCATTACATGGGCTTGAGAATGAGCTATCAGTGACACCACTGAGGCTCATAGCACCTTTCCTCTGCTAGGGCATAACTCCATACTATATGAAAGCAACTACCAGGTGGTGCCTTGGTAAGCCAAAAGCCCACATCTAGGACAAGAATTTGTGTCACTGCCCCTCCTCTGAGGGATCATGACAGTATGGGTCCTGCTCTATCCTGTCCTTCTACCAGGAAGGAATGTACATCCTTACCTGTCAGGCACCTAAGTGGCTAATCAAACTTTCTTCACCTGGGGCTGTAGTCAGGGCTTCATCCTTCTATGCCTCAGGAGCAGACATTCACCTTTAGCAAATCTATGCACCTACACAGTTCTTCCGTATACATCCAGAGCTACAAAAGTTGAATCTATTAACACAGTAATAAAACCCCACCCACCCAACATAGGAGCTATGTGCCCTCACAACCATCCGACTAAGCAATTGTAACTCAGAAATTGCACAATGCTGGGATAAAATAGACATCTTAGTTCTGTACAAAAATTATTACTTCTAAGCAGACTTCTCAACTGTCCCTATTTTGGAGGAATGTTCCTAGGCCTGATTTAGGCTGCTCCCATTTTTGAAGGCATGTCCCTGTTTTCAGGCTTGATTTTATCCCTCACACAATTTTCCGAATCCTTCTCATCACATATGACTTATGGCTGTTTAGTACACAGAAAAAACATACATCTACTTGCAATCTAAACAGTCTATTCTCTATCTCAAAAGCTCAGCACTTGCTCCTAAAGCATTTTTATATAGGTAAAGTACTTATATACTAAACAAAGTACTACATTAGCCTAGAATCCCCTTGAGTACCCATTTCCCTATAGGTCCCTTCTGACTCAGTTACACAGCAAACTTTTTCACTTTTTCTAGCATGTCGAAGGGTCAGTTGCTAGCGTCTTCTCCTGTTCAGCTGGTGAATCTTGGCATCTTGAGGCAATGTTACAATTTCCTCATGTACACAGACAACCCACTCCTTCTCCCACAAAACACAAATACATGTGAGAGATGCAACTATATAGCCAAACTGGAGGCTGAGCTCTCTCAACTCAGGACTGGCAAGACCAGACAGGAGGAGAAGGAAACCATGCACACCACAAACCCAGTTTCACATAGAACTATCACAACTGCAAAACAAACACATAAACACACAAAGACATACTCGGAGGCACTGATCAAAAATCTACCAAAACTACAGAGGCCTCCAAAGCAGACACCCAAGCAACTGCCACCTCAAGACATAAGACATGCAACACATAGCTCTCAAAGTCAGTGTGCTAAACAGTCACAGCCCTTAAGGCCAAACACAATGCCAGACACACTTGTTATAGGTGACTCCATAGTCAGACACACTGACGTCCCACTCACCAGACTGAACAAGGAAAAGATCACAGTAAGCTGCCTGTCGGGTGCTAGAATCCGCCACATAACACAAGCACTCAGGTCACTCCACAGCAAGTACAAGTATGACTCAGTCATTGTCCATGCCGGTGTGAACGACCTGAGACGTACCTCCCTGGACTACATGAAAAGAGACATAGAGGAGCTCTCAGATTATGTAGCCCAGGCCGGTATGACCCTGACCCTGAGCAGTATCCTACCCTCACCAAGAATGATGCCACAATACAGAGACAAAATGATCAGCTTTAATAATTGGCTTAATTACTGGTGTCATTCTAAGGGGATCCAATGTCTGTCTGCCTGGGATGACATGCTTGACAAGCCACGCTGCTTTGCAAGAGACGGCTTGCACCTGTCACCCCTGGGCTTCCGGATATTGGCAAAGGCTCTTGCCACCCCCATAGTGCCTTTTTAGGCAAGGCTCAAATGATAAACCTACCGCCCTAGAAAACAAAAATGGAGAAAAACTAAGGGTAATACTGCTCAATGCCAGAAGTCTAAACCTCAAGATGCACGCCCTCGAAGCCCTCCTCAGTATGGAGAACATCGATGTCTGTGCTGTGACTGAAACCTGGTTCAAGGCTCCTGAGAGCACCCCAGCACTTTCAGGTTATACCTCATATCATGCGTTCCGGCCCCAAAATCCGGACCGAACCACAAAAGGAGGGGGAGTATCCATATTCATAAAGGATACCCACACCTCCAGGTTAGTGGCAATGCACGAAGCATCAGAGACCATCCAGGTGCAATTAACCATAGGTAAAACTGCCCTACAGTTTGTAGCATGCTACAGACCACCCTCTCAAACTCAGGAAACCCACACAGTCTTCCTGAAGACACTGGAGAGTATGAATGTCTCTCCAAACACCATCATATTGGGTAACTTCAACTGCCCAAACATAGACTGGAAACATTACTCAAGCCCCAACACCCTAGCCCAAAGGTTCCTGGAGTTCATAAACTCAAATGCTATGGAACAACTAGTCACCATTCCCACAAGAGGAGAAAATATACTAGACCTGATCATCACAAACATGGGGACAAAATGCTCCACACCGGAAGTATATCCCTCATTGGTGAGATCAGACCATAAATTAATCTCACTGGAGATCCACATCCCGCCCCCAACCCCAGCAAAAAAGACCACAGTGAAGAACTTCTCAAAAGCAAACTTCACACTTCTTAAGACTGGAGTGGTATCCTTCAAGGCCCCCGAGTCAGTGGAAACCACAACCCACGCTGCTGAAACCCTCACAAATGCCTTCGAGCACCTCCAGGAATGTATGGATCAAGCAATCCCTAATAAAATCAAGACCCTTTCCACCAAAGGCAGGCGCCCGGTCTGGTGGACCCCAGCCATAAACAAACTCTACAACAAGAGGAGAAAGCTACTACATCACAGAGCAAAATCCCTAAAAGGGAAGGCATCTGTGATCAATATTAGCAAAAACTACGATCACTCATAAAATCATCCAAGGCCAACTTTGAGAGAAAAATCGCTAATGACACAAAAGACAATCATAAGGCCTTCTTTAGCTATGTTAGAAACCTGGGTGGAAACTCCCAGATATGCTCAGAATTAGTCCAAAATGATAAAAAAATCACTGAACCCACAGACATTGCCAACATACTGGCAGACAGGTTCAGTGCAAATTTCTCCCCTCCCCCCCAAAAGGAGAAATATCTATCCCACCAGTCCAGCCTCCCAAACATCTCAGATGCCCAGGTGAGAGCTGCTCTCTCTAAAGCAGAAAACACAGCATCAATGGGACCGGACGGTGTCTCCGGCTGTGTGCTACATGAACTCAATGAGGAACTAAACCCACACATAAGGCTGCTGTTTAATCTTAGCCTTACTACAGGACACGTACCCAAAGAATGGCGTACGGCAACTGTGGTCCCACTCCACAAAGGCGGTGCTTCTACGGACCCTGGAAATTACCGCCCCATAAGCTTGACGAGCCTTGTCTGCAAAGCTATGGAGAGGATCATAATGGAACTCATAAATAAAGACATTGGGGACCTACAGACACTGGATCCTTCCCAATTTGGCTTTGTCAAGGGCAGATCCTGCCTCTTGAA
The DNA here is from genome assembly GCF_019279795.1 of Protopterus annectens. Lineage (NCBI taxonomy): Eukaryota > Metazoa > Chordata > Ceratodontiformes > Protopteridae > Protopterus > Protopterus annectens. Next base: position 179,147,787 of record NC_056733.1, read on the forward strand.
CTTGGTCGACTTTTTCGAAACAGTCACTAAGGCCATTGATGAGGGTAAGGCAGTTCACACAGCCTACCTTGACCTAGCAAAAGCGTTCGACACAATACCCCACTCGGGCATCATAGAAAAGCTCACCAGCTTAGATGTAAACCCATATGTCACAAGATGGGTTGCAAACTGGCTCAAGGACAGAACCCACAGGGTTAGAGTTGCTGGTGCCATGTCAGACTCTAAGCCGGTCACTAGCGGTGTCCCACAGGGCTCAGTCCTGGGCCCCCTCTTGTTTGGCATTTATTTTTCTGAAGTGCAGGCAAACATAGGGGGATTGTGGCTGACAAAATTTGCAGATGACTGCAAACTGGGCACCATAATTGACACTCCATCAGACACAGACATCCTCCAGAGAGGTCTCATAGAAATGGATAACTGGTGCCAGAGCCATGGCCTTAAGCTAAATGCCAAAAAATGTATAGTCATACCCTTTGGGAAAAACAAGGTAACCCCTAATTACCACATAGGTGGTTATCCATTAAACACGGAAGAAGTTATCAGGGACCTGGGGACCCAAGTTGACAGTAACCTCTCTTTTGACACTCACATTGCCAAAGTGGTTAGGAAGACCTTCTACATTGCCCACCTGATCATGAAGGAATTCACATCCAGATCAGGAGAGGTCATTGTACTCCTGTACTCTTCACTTATCAGACCAATGATTGAGTACAACGCCCCATTCGGAATGTACCTTACCCGACACCTGCAGCAGTTGGAAAGACCCCAAAAGTTCCTCACCAAAAGGATAAAGGGGCTCAAACATATGTCATACGCTGCCCGACTGAAGAAACTCCAGCTCTATTCAGTTGCATACCGTCTGCTCAGAGGTGATCCGTGCCTGACATACAAGGCCATGTCCAACCCGGAATTAATGGACATGCTCCACCTCAAAAAATCCAAATCCACCAGAGCCACGAGAGCAAGAGACTTAAACCTCAACACGGATATAAATAGGACGTGCTGGAGGGACAGATTCATCACCCAGAGACTCCCTACACTATGGAACAGAATCCCAGTCCATGTGAGGCAGAGCCCCTCACTGACTCTGTTCAAGAGAAATCTTGACGAGTGGATGGGAGATCGTAGGTTTACCCCGAAAATCATCTCTGTATCACTGCTGGACAGAGGCACAGCAAACTAATGGGTATAGTATTCTCATCCTAAGGGGTGGTGAAAGCCACACACACTCTGGCTAGGTTTATAAATGCCCTAGGGCAGATAGCCTAGTATGAACCTATGAACCTATGATCAACATACTAGCGGGAACAATAATTTTATGAAAAAGGTCTAACAATTCCCATTTTTGAAGCAAAAATAAATGACTATATTTCCTTAAAGTCTACAGATTTTACACCATCCTTTGATAATGTGCTTATATTTTTCCATAAGTTTTGTCAAAACATTTTTTTTTTTTTTTTTTAACAAGTTTCTGAGTTGTACCCACATTCCTATTGGAAGCGGGAAGACTTGAGTGCTATTTAATAATCAAATTTTATACCAATGAGATGTCCAGATTTTCAGCTAGATGTTCCTATTTTTCAGGGGCATTTGTTCCAATTTTCAATGTCTACAGGATGAAAGGTCTTCTAAGCTTGGGGGACACACCAAGGAATCCATGGGGGTGGGGGTGCAGAACCCCCACCATAACAATGTGCAAGAGGTTTGATGTCCTTCAAAAAGAGCTTTAAGTATTGTTTTAGTCTTCTTTAACTTTAAAAGAATTACATTTCTTGGAAAATACACTTTTAGGCTTTTTTACTTTCATCTTCGCGATTTGACTAAATCAGATAGAACTGGTGCCTACAAGTAAGGCAGAACATAAGCAGACTGCATCTACAAAGTATGAAATCATAGTATAGCGTACAACTGTTCAAATAATCCTCTGCCATTACCAGTGCTGTCAATCTGCTACTCTAAAATATCTTCAGAGCACCATCTTCCAAAAGATCCATCGCCATTCTAAATAAGTTAATTCTTAGCTGTGATAATACAGCGCCACTTACATTTGTATTTGTAATTATTAAATAACGAAGACTTAAAATCACTTTGTTCCCTTATTACCTGGTATAATTTTTTTTCTACACAAATAATTTATTTGCCTTAACAGCTATGAAAGATTATAGCCCCGGATTTACCCTTACATATACTACTAGTCAGACTGAAACAAGAGGTAGTGCAAAATGCACATAAAATAGCCGGGCACCTTTCCTGGAGTCGAGAATAAAAACATAAATGACTAGCTAACGAGATCGACAAAACAAAAGAAAATAATATATTCAAACTTCTGCTTGGTGAGAAACATCCAAAAGACTCAATTACTCCGAACACACAAATTTTCAGGGCACTTTTTTACCTTACATTACACAATTATGGACCGCAACATGTTTTGTGTGCATGACTGTGCAATCATGATCTAAGTAGCCCTTCTGTTACACTCGTTAAACTGTTTATTGAGTTTTACATAAAAAAATAAATAAAACAGCTTAGCGAGTGTAAAAAGAGGGTTAGGTAGATCATGATCGAACAGTTGCATACACAAAAACACATACACCTATCATTTGCAGTAATAAAACGAAATCGGTTGCCATTACCAACGAACCAAGACCACGTGCACATCATGTTTCTAAATACAGCTGGGAAAGCAAAAAAACGGCAAGTTGTACAGCCTTATTCTAACTAAAGAAAGACAAAGCAGAAGAAAACCAGCTGCAACATTTGTGATTTAGGCAGCTGGTTTTAAAAAAAAAAAAAGACTCACCATGCATCACGCAGGGGGGAGGGAATGGAAGAACAACATAGGGAGGGGGCGTTCTATGCTGTGCGCTCGTGTCGTCAGTCGTGCGGGGAGGGCGCAATGTTACTGTGTACAAACAGGCATCGGGCACAATGTTAAAAAGTGAAGAAAGTTTAACTTTTTAACTTTGGTTTGTTTTGCGATTTTTGCGCCCCTTATGAGGCCGGCCTATACGGCGCCCTAGGCGGTTGCCTAGTTCGCCTATGCCTAAGGCCGGCCATGCCTGGGACCTAAACCTAGTTTTTACATCTTTAATTTCTTCCCCGTTTGAACCCTGTTCTTCATCAGATCTGAAGTTATTGTCTTGGGAAACATTGTTCTTAGTGGCTATAAGTTCTGCTAGGAGAGTTTCAGAATTGCAAGCCCTCACCATTCGACCTCCGTACATTGTTTTCCACAAGGATAGAGTCTCTCACTTAGAACTAATCCATCCTGTCTTCCTAAGATATGTTCAGAGCATAATGTCAACACAACTATCGAACTACCAGTTTTATTCCCAGATCATACTAATAAATCAGAATACAGACTACACCAATTGGATGTCCACAGAATTCTCAGGTTTTACCTGCACAGGACTAAAGAATTTAGAAAATCAGACCAATTATTTGTTTCCTTTTTAGACAAAAATAAAGGCTTGCTTGTTTCTAAGGTCACCCTGTCTAAATGGCTTTCAGACTGCATTTCATTTGCTTACAAAGCTGCTGGCAAACAATTACCAGCCAAAGTAAAAAGCCATTCAACAAGAGCAGTATCAACTTCATATGACTTTAGATCTAGGCTCCCAATTGATACCATTTGTGCAGCAGCTACTTGGGCAAAGCCTCATACCTTTGTCACTCATTGCAAATTGGATTTGGCCTCCCAGGACAGGTTATCCCTTGGGTCCACTGTGCTGAAGAGTCTCTTCGCTTAAGCCACCCAGGATAAAGGTGCTAGGGACGCTGTCCCATCCAGCAAGAATTACGGCGAGATAGGACCACATAACATAAAGAAGTTATGCACTTACCATAACGTTCCATGTTCGTAGTCCATCTCCCCTACATTATTGCGTCCCACCCTCCTTCCCCCTTCCTGTTTCCTGGAGGAACTGGTGGACTATACATTATGCTGTCTGACCTGGTTGTAGTTGTCCGTCCACCTGGCATGGATAGTAATACACAGTGTTCTGTCTGTATGCACATAGTTATTGATAGTTTACTGACTATTATGTACCTATTACTTTCTTGCAAACAAGATCTGGGGAATTGCCATGAGGAAGCATGGGATAGGGTTAGCATTGAGCCAGTAAAATCTCTCGAGCTTTAGTATAACCTGAGTCGGAGCCGGGAATTGTCTCCAAACCCATCCAGCAAGAATGCAGCAAGATGGACTACAAACATGGAACGTTATGGTAAGTACATAACTTCTTTTTATACAAAAAGTAATTTGTAAATGGTCAGTATCTGTTACCTAGTGTGTTCTAAGCTGTGGGGCATGTACAATTTTTTCCACTGCTTAAAACTGTTTCCACATAAATATCTGTAATCAAGCAACAGTACTATTCTGTGTGTTTTAAAATCATGACTAAGGCTAAGGCCCTGGTAATCAAATGCCAGCCTCTAAACCAGGGGGAGAATGCACCTGGAATATTGATTCTGGAGAGTATGCTGCAACAAATCAAATACAAGCTTGAAGAACCAGAAATATCCTGGACATTTTCTACTAATACAGCAAACAGAAGGAAGTTGTTTGAAGCCACTGTAGGAACATTAGTATAGCTATCAGAGTCTTTTGGTAACATACATGTGCAAATGAAAAGTGTCAGATATTTTTCATGTTTAATAAAAATCACATTACTATGGACTTGTTGCATCATCTGCTTCATTTTATACCACATATAAGAAACTGTATTTATTGATCAGTTTACATTAATTGGAAATGCAAAACACAGGAATGTATGCAGGTTTTCTCAAAATGTACTACCTAAGGTCTAGTACTCCCCATCTTTCACCATGTGGCACCCCAGTTCCACCCATGGTGCCGTGCCCCCTGAACATAGCATAGCTGACAAATGTCTGCTCTCAGGCTAAAATTCCACTGAGTAGGAGTGATATTATGCATGAAACCCTTGCACTTTGTCACAAGAACCAGTCCCACAGAGGGTCACTCATGCCATTCTCTGGACCAGTTAGTCCACACCCCAACCAGTAACAATACAATCCTGGACTTAGTCCTCAGCAGTCTAGGATCGCTCTGCCCTTTACCAACTGTAACTCTTTCCATAGTACAATTGAACCATAAGTCATTCCCATTCACCCAGAGCTGTTGGACATGCTACACTTAAAGATATCCCTATCCTTCAAAGCCGCACGCTCCAGGGATCTAAACCTTGTCATCACAATAAACGAAACATGCTGGAGGAATAGGTTCCTGACCCAGAGACTCCCCAGACTCTGGAATAGACTGCCCAGACATATCAAGCAGAGCACCTCTTTGGCCCTCTTCAAAAGGAACCTTGACAATTGGATGGGAGAAAGGAAATTCACCCTGGGGATCACTTCAGTGGCCCTGCTAGACAGGGGTCTAGGGAAGTAAATAGTGTGGGAAGAAATAGCCAGGGAATTGTTATGGCTAGGCTTGTATAGGCCCTAGGGTCGATAGCCTAGTACCAACCTGTGAACCTTAGGATGGAGGCCATATGCATCTGCCAGTATCTCTGTAATTACAGATTCTGCTATGGAAAATCTATTGAAATAAGTGATGACTTGGCTAAATAAATGCAACATCCCTTTCCAACTTGCTAATCCCTCTGCTTATGCAGAATCATTGACTGCCACATTGTATGCATATATGAGTAACTGCATAAATGCACCTGCCTCCTACAAAATACATACAAATTCAAAAATAAACCACTGTGGTGCAAACCAAATAGATATAGGGTCTAAAACAGAAGAAAACATTGCATGTAAAAGAAATTGTAACTCTCAAGATGCAAACAAAGCTCATGGTTAACTTAACAGAGAACTCTGGACCCTTATCAAATCAGCCAAAGCCAGAGAGGAGATAAAAATTACCAGCATTCAAAGGGCAGCCACAAAGTTTTCTTTATGTAAGAAACAGCCCTGCACTATACAGAGCTATTAGTAGCGTAACAAAATATGGACAATTAACCAAGTTTGTAAGCAAGAGCAGTGAAATACAGTCAGAAATTTTGCCTTTACAGATAAGCTCTAAGGCAATAATGGATTGTCAGTATTCTACAAGATATGACATTTAAACCAGAGAGACTGAAAGAAGACAAGAAGTCTTTGACATACCATGTTATCAAAATGGAATGAGAACAGACGTGTAAGCTGCCTGCTTGACAGAGCCACTGAGATATGCTACCCTGCATATTGTGATGTCTTTCTTTGTAATGGGAGTGTCATAATCAGGATGTTTCATAGCAGTAGTTTATGAAACAGCAAGATCACTTGGATTGCAGTAGAAGGCCCTTAAGTAAAAAAAAAAGCACTTCTCTTACCTGTGTCAGATATTGTGATGGTAGAATCCAACAACTCATGGAGGCAAGCCCCCAACAGTAGCTTACCAATGTAAATCTCATGCATTTTACAATGTATACAGCAACCTTTCTGTAGTACAACACCTTGACTGCACTTTATGATGACTTGATGCATTTGCGTCATGATTGCCTTTGCATGTGTGGGAAGTAGAAAGAAATACTGAGCAAAGTAATTTATGCTCACTTGTGCTGTCACTCCTAGCCATGCATAGCTACAACAATGTTACCTGTAGTATTGGTTTAAGAAAGGAATGGGTTGCTTCTTTGTATAATGTGTAAATCTGTTCTGTTGTCATTGCCCACTGATTCATTCAGTGCCCTACCAACTTTTTTACCATAAGATCTAGAGCATCTTAACATCCCAGGTAACCACAGAGATTCAGTTTTCTTGCAACTGCCTTCAGCTCATTCACCAATTAAATATTTTACCCTAATCAAACCCCAATTTGGGTAAAGTTGGTATTAAAGGAATGAAGAAGTGAATTAGTCCCCCTCTCCCAAGTATCTTTGGGAGTGCCCCTAACAGTCATAGATAGTCAGAGGCCACCTTCTGGGTATCTGTATGTAGTCTGACTGTAAATGTTGAGACTGTAATACATGGGTTGGGGCTTGGCATAATGGTTAAGGTGTTTAACTCACAGACAAGAGGTATAGGGTTTGATTCTCACTAAGGGGAAATTGTCTAGGCTTAAAATGGTCCAAAAGAGCAGCTACTTTGAACAAAATAATGACTGCAGTACTGGTTATCAGCAAATTACTATTAGGCACACTGTGCAAGACATTGCAGCCCCCATTTCACACATGCTTTCAATGGCCCAGTGAAGACAACCTGATGGTCAGTTGCTTTCACATAAATCTCATCTCCACTACCGCCCCCCACCAAAAAAAGATAGCTACTTTCTCAGTACACATCTATTGTCAAACTGTAGACCATGAAAAAAAATAATGGGTGCAGTAATTTATTTCATGTTATTGCTCATGTGCTGATACCTTGCTCTGCCCCACCCAAACATGCAATTTCAGCAATCGATCAACAGTGTTATTATGAATGGGCTGTGCTTTCACACAGGTTCCCCCCAAGAGATAACCATTTTCTGTATAACACTGCTTTCTATAGCCCTTGATTTATTTTCTCCGAAATCGAGGACAAAAACAAAATGGGAGAGGGGCACAAAATCTGGAGTGTGTTCTATATATATTATTCTAATCTATTTAGAAATTTGATAGAACATTTTTACCATCAAAAGAAAACCAAACTAAGTGAAAACAAGTAAAACCACAAGGCCACGGCAACCTTGGAGAAACAGCAGAGAGCCTGGAAGTACTTAACGCAACTTTTTATTTTTACAATAATCCAGCGTTTTCGCCACAAGTCTCTTGTAGCTTCGTCAGAATACAATGAAACCCTATTAACTGCCTTAATATAACAGGAAGACAGGAAATGACATAATAGTCCATGATTACATTGCTAATACATCAGCTAACTAATTAACACTTGTTAATAAGGTAAAAATTGTTTCCCTACTTTAAAATATATATAAAAATGTATACGTACATTATTTCCGGTGCGCATGGATCAAGCTTTACAGGACGGCTTCCCCCTGAGCAGCGAACTGTTACAGTTCCTTGTAGTGATGATTCACGATCATCCAACAGCTGTATTCTCGACTCCCACAGTGACACTTTTCCAGTGTCACAACCACTCTTGGGTTCTTTTTCATTTGATTCTTCCACCGAATCAGTGATACCGGCAGGCCAGCGTGGTGGCGGCCCTTCCGGCAATACAGTACCTACTGTAACTCAACTTCCTCAACGGTCCATTAATACAACGGGACCTTGGCTGGCAGAACGTCCTTCTTCCTCTGCTAATTCAACGCGAATGCGTAATGCTGGTGGAACAGACATTAACAATACCAGTGGTCAAGCACCTGGGCTGAGTAATTCTCCTTCAGCTAATATTAATCCAACGGCAGATGGTTTACCTGCACTGACAGACTGGATTAAAAATGTTGATCTTTTCGCTTTCAATAGCGGAAATACAGGTACTGTTACTGATCACAGAATCTCTATTAATGAAGTTGTTATAGCGGACAAGCTAAAAATTTTAGATATTAAACTCTTAAAATTGAAAAAGATGCAATTGGAATCAGCATACTTTGAACAATGTTTAGCTGAAAGAATTGTTCCTAAAGGGCTACGTAACTATTTTTCACCTTCAGGTCTTCTAGTTGATGGAGATTTTTTTAGTGAGTTACAAGCCCTTTTTCAAGATCAAGGAGCATTATTATTGCAGCTCATAGTTAAACATTATGTGAAACATATAGCTTTACTTACTATAGATATTAATAATCTTGATCAAGAAATTAAAGATGACTTAGACTTTGTCAGGTACAAATATGATTACCAACGTGTTTTGAAATAGCATTGATGCCCTAATGGTAAAATTGAAGTTTAATAAAACCAAAAAGATAGTAAGGGACAGAACAGCTTATTCCAAGAAAGTAGCGTACCCTAATTTATCATTCCCAGTTAGAAGTGATGATACTAACGGGAATGATAATATTAATGACACTCTACCTGGTGTTACATGGGGTAATGGAAATGTGGAGGGGGTGATGAAGAAGGAGATTGGGAGGTTGTTGCTGGCCCTAGACGGAGTAATAGACTAAAAGATAAAGCTAATAATAAGTATAAAAGCACTCACCCCTCCGATTCAACACCACATAATAACCATAATACTAATAAGAGTAACAATTTTTTAGGGTCACGCAACAATCACAACTGGCGGAACAAGAACAAGAACCGCCAGTGTTAGATATGGATTCTAGCCAGTCACTATTACTGGCTTCTACACCTTCGCCTTATGGCCCTACCATTTTAAAAAATAAAAAGGGCGATTTTAAGATTTATAACTTTTCAGATTTTGTCCCTGATGATGAGCTGATTGAATTATTAGCTTTAGGGAACTCTTTTGTCCCTACCCGTAAGAGCAAATTAGCTGAGGTCATTATTGACCTCAAAAGTTTTGTACGTAAGTTAAACTTACAATTATTGTTCCATAATGAGCAACGAGATGGTGACCATTCCCTTAAACTGTCTAGTGTGTTCAATCCTCCATTGCACTCTAAATTACAGTTATTTGAAACAGTATGTGAAGCAGATATTAGGTGTCACCTTTCTGTGAGTAATAAATCGGTGATTGAAAAGCCTTATAAGTACAACACCACCAAAGAACAAACTGCAGCTTTAGACCTTCTCTGCCGACAGGCTGTTAGAGTCATAAAACCTGATAAAGGTGGGGGTTTAGTGATTCTTAGTGAGGAACAGTATAAAGACAGAATGTCATTGATTCTTGAAACTGAAGCTTATGCACCAGTCTCTTTAAATGAGGTTAATGGGACCTACCAAAGAATTAGGGGCCTTCTGAGGGATCTATATTTGGCGGCAAAAATAGACATCGACACATATCGATTTCTAGACACCTCTTTCCCGAAAATTCCTGTGATGTTCGGAGTGCCCAAGATTCATAAAAACCTTGTAGATCCTCCGATGAGGGCACTTGTCGATGGTAGGTCCTCGATGACTCATCCTTGCTCACGCCTTATTGATTCCATTCTATCAAAATATTTAGGCCTCATTCCAGGACTATGCAAAGATTCCTGGTCGTTTTTACATCAAATCAATGACATTCCCTTCAATGGTATGGACAATTTCCTTACCATTGATGTGGTAGATTTATACACCTCGATCCCCCACTTGGAAGGTGTCGAGTGGACTGGCTTACTTTTAGAGGAACTTGGAGCAACTAAAAATGAGATTCAATTAGTGACAGAATTGTTAGACATCGTCTTGACATCGAACTTTTTCCTTTTTTGTAATGATCTCTTCCTACAAAAGCGAGGAGTAGCGATGGGCTCGCCCTGTGGGGCGAGCGTCGCTAACTTCTTTGTAGGATATTGGGAAAAACATTATCTAAGGAACAGGACTGATTTGATGAATCAAGTCCGTTTCTATACCAGGTTTCTTGACGATGTCTTCATTCTGTTCCATGGTGATTCCTCTGAAGCAAATACATTTGTATTGGAACTTAATGCTACTACCTCCTTCCTCAATTTCACTTATAATTTCTCTTATTTAGAGATTGATTACTTAGATGTCAGACTTATAAAAGATAATGTCAGGGAAGAGTATTTGGCCAGCATCTATAGAAAGCCGACATACTGCAACTCCTTCCTGCATTTTTCCAGCGCACACCCCTTTAAACAAAAACGTTCTATTGTAAAGGGACAATTGGTGCGGGCAGGAAGGATGTGCAGCACTCTAAGTGATTTCAATACAGAATGTAATTTCCTTAAGGAAATGTTTTCAAGTAGAGGCTACCCTATTCCTCTCTTAGAGGAACTCATAGATGAGGTATCCAATAAAAGAATTTCTGGTTACTATCAACCTCTTCTAAGTGAAAAAGCGACTAAACAAAGGGGTATAGAGGACGGTGTGGCCAATGACAATATCCAGACCATTAGTCTACAAATTCCAGTACAACTTTTGGATGATGAAAGGCATTTTAATTTGAATTTTATTACTACTTTCACACTTGATTCATGGGCCGTTTGGGCCATAATATCTAAAAATTGGCATTTCATAGCCAATGATAGCTCCTTAATTAATAGGTTGGGGATGGCCCCTGGAATTACATATAGGAGGGGAAACAACTTGAAGGAATTAACACAAAGGAACTTTAACAGGGAGTTACAATAGACAAAAAGGAATGACTATTTGTGGCTTTTGCAATTGGTGTAAACTGGTAAAAACAGGAAATAGCTTCACTATTAATAATATTACATATAATATTTTTCATAAATTGAATTGCGAAACAAAATCAGTGATTTATATTGCCTTTTGCAAATGCTGCAGTAGTTTTTATATAGGGAAAACCGACCGAAGACTTCGTGATCGAATTTATGAACACGACTATGCTATTAGAAAGGGCAATTGTTTAAATGCCTTAGCAAAACATGTGGCGTCTTTCCCTGGTCACAGTTTCGAATTCATGGCCATAGATCACATTCCTTTCTCAATTAGGGGAGGGCCTTCCTCCCTGTTACTTGAATACTTAGAGTTAGAATGGCAATTGAGGCTTGACGCTTTTAGAGTGCCAGGACTGAATGAGAGCTGTAATATCTCAGCTGTCCTTAAGCTAAGAAGTTATTTGAGATAGCCGAGAGTATTTTATTCATTTACTTATTTGTTTATTTGTTTATTAAGTTTCATTTAGTATATATTTTCTATATTTAATTTTGTATATATATATATACATTTTTCACCTTTTAAGCAAGTCATATATTAGGTGTCCATCGGATTTCAGTAGATTTAGACTGTTTCTTAGCGGGTTTGTAATTTGTCCAGATTTTATGTATGCATTTAATTTGTGTAAATCTAATGTACGTATACATTTTTATATATATTTTAAAGTAGGGAAACAATTTTTACCTTATTAACAAGTGTTAATTAGTTAGCTGATGTATTAGCAATGTAATCATGGACTATTATGTCATTTCCTGTCTTCCTGTTATATTAAGGCAGTTAATAGGGTTTCATTGTATTCTGACGAAGCTACAAGAGACTTGTGGCGAAAACGCTGGATTATTGTAAAAATAAAAAGTTGCGTTAAGTACTTCCAGGCTCTCTGCTGTTTCTCCAAGGTTGCCGTGGCCTTGTGGTTTTACTTATTTTTACCATCAACATGCATTTTTGAAAACAATAAGTATGAAACTAATGTCTAATAATGTGCAAACATTTATTATTCAGAGATGTAGCATCCAGCAATTATTTATTTATTATCTTTTGTTGACCAGGGTAGTCCCACTAGGCTAGTGGTCTTTTCAGGGAAGACCTGAGGTAGTATTTCTACTACTAGGGGAAATTTGGCCAAGACATCAGGAACGTTCCCTATTCTTTTCTATAGGGATGTTGGATCTTTTGCATCCACCTGAGCCCTACTGCCATCTCAAGCAGATGGAACCTTAGTTTAGCATCTTGTGAAGGATGACAATTTTTTTCCTTGTCATTTAATTCACCGCCACCAGTACTGTTAGCTAACAGGGTGCTGGCAGAAATTGGGCTACTGTTGGCTGAAGGAGGAGAAGAGGCGGAAGGCATGGCCGAAGGCAGGAAGAGAGGAGAAAGGCTAGGACTGTGGTAGTGAGGGTCGGAACTTTGTATGTTGGCAGTATGACTGGTATAGGGAGAGAGCTAGCTGATATGATGGACAGAAGGAAGGTTGGTATATTGTGTGTGCAAGAGACCAGATGGAAGGGGAGTAAGGCTAGGTGTATCGGAGGTGGGTTCAAATTGTTTTACCATGGTGTGGATGGCAGGAGAAATGGTGTAGGAGTTATTCTGAAGGAACAGTATTCTAAGAGTATTTTGGAGGTGAAAAGAGTTTCGGATAGAGTGATGTTTATGAAGCTGGAAATTGATGGTGTAATGATGAATGTTGTTAGTGCATATGCTCCCCAAGTTGGGTGTGCAATGGATGAGAAAGAAAAATTTTGGAGTGAATTGGATGAAGTGGTGATGACTGTACCCAAGGGTGAGAGAGTGGTGATTGGAGCAGATTTCAATGGGCATGTTGGTGAAGGGAACAGAGGGGATGAGGAAGAGATGGGTAGGTATGGTGTTAAAGGAATGCAGAAGGTCAGATGGTAGTGGATTTTGCGAAAAGGATGGACATGGCTGTGGTGAATACGTGTTTTAACAAGAGGGAGGAGCATAGGGTGACATACAAGAGTGGAGAAAGATGCACACAGGTGGATTATATCTTATGTAGGACGGCCAGTTTGAAGGAGATTGGAGACTGTAAAGTGGTGACCGGGGAAAGTGTAGTTAGGCAGCATAGGATGGTGGTTTGTAGGATGATGTTGTTGATCAAGAAGAGGAGGAGGAGTGTGAGGGCAGCACCAAGGATCAAATGGTGGAAATTGAAAAAGGGTAATTGTGAGGTGGAGTTCAGGGATGAGTTAAGACAGTCACTGTGTGGCAATGAAGAGTTACCAAGTAGCTGGGTAACTACAGCAGAGCTAGTAAGGGAGACTGCTAGAAAGGTGCTTGGTATGACATCTGGACAGAGGAAGGACAATAAGGAGACATGGTGGTGGAATGAGGAAGTACAGGAGAATACAGAGAAAGAGGTTGGCAAAGAAGAAGTAAGATTGTCAGAGAGATGAAGAAAATAGACAGGAGTATAAGGAGATGAGGTGCATGGCAAAGAGGTGGCGAAGGCTAAGGATAAGGCATATGAAGAGTTGTATGAAAGGTTGGACACTAAGGAGGGAGAAAAGGACCTGTACCGATTGGCTAGACAAAGGGACCAAGCTAGGAAAGATGTGCAGCAGGTAAAGGTGATAAAAGATAATGAGGGAAACATACAAGCGAGGAGAGTGTGTTGAGGAGATGGAAAGTGTACTTTGAGGGGTTGATGAATGAAGAGAATGAGAGGGAGAGAAAGTTGGGTGATGTAGGGATAGTGAATCATGAAGTACAATGGATTAGCAAGGAGGAAGTAAGGATAGCTATGAAGAGGATGAAGAATGGAAAGGCTGTTGGCCCAGATGACATACCTGTGGAAGCATGGAGGTGTTTAGGTGAAATGGCAGTGGAGTTTTTAACCAGATTGTTTAATGAAATCTTGAAAAGTGAGAGGATGCCTGAGGAATGGAGAAAAAGTGTTTTGGTACTGATTTTTAAGAATAAGGGTGATGTGCAGACCTGTAGTAACTACAGAGGGATTCAATTGATCAGTCACAGCATGAAGTTATGGGAAAGAGTAGTGGAAGCTAGGTTAAGAAGGGACGTGATGGTTAGTGATCAGCAGTATGGTTTCATGCCGGGAAAGAGCACTACAGATGCGATGTTTGCTCTGAGAGTGTTGATGGAGAAGTACAGAGAATGTCAAAAGGAGTTGCATTGTGTTTTTGTAGACTTAGAGAAAGCATATGACAGGGTGCCTAGAGAGGAGTTGTGGTATTGTATGAGGAAGTCAGGAGTGTCAGAGAAGTATGTAAGAGTGATACAGGATATGTACAAGGGTAGTGTGACAGCAGTGAGGTCTGCTGTGGGAGTGACGGCTGCGTTTAAGGTGGAGGTGGGGTTACATCAAGGATCAGCTCTGAGTCCTTTCTTATTTGCAATGGTGATGGACAGGTTGGCAGACCTGTGAAAAGGATGGTAAGACCCTGTCTGCCATGGGCATTCTGTTTTACACCCCTCAACGATCCTTCTCCACGAATCAGAGGAGTGTAAAAATGTGGTTCATGAAGGCCCAAGGACCTTTCTATGACACATGTGGCACCGGCTCCCCTGGAAGTAGAGGGGGGAGCTCAGATGGAAGACGCTGACCCCGAGGCAGAGGTGGCCTGCGAAACCAGGGGTCTGGTGATTCCTTCTCTGGACAGCCCTAACAGCGCTCCTGAAAGGAGGCCCAATTGCTTACCTCTAGAAGCAGTTGGGGGAAGGCTTTCTCTGCACCTGTCAGCCTGGTGACTAATAACATCCGATTCTTGTGTGCCGAAAATCATTGCCAGGGGCTTCAGTATCCTCATCAACATAACTCCATTCTCAAAGAAAAATCCTCAATGTTCCACCTCATTAGAGGGATCAAGCTGCCAAAGAATTATAAAGGCTGCTGCAAAAGAGAGTCATCCAAGAAGTCCCACCAGACCAGTTAGAATCTGTTTTACTCAAGATTCTTTTAGTGTTAAAAAAGATGGGGGACTGGAGGACAATGCTAAACCTCAGCCTTATAGGCAAGTTTGTCCAGCAGACAAAATTACGGATGGTCACGGTTTAGTCTGTTCTCTTCTTTCTAGAGAAAGACTGTTGGATGTGCTCTGTAGAACTTCAAGATGTATATTATCACATAAAAATAGACAAGCGCTCAAGAAGGTTTCTCCGCTTTCAGCTGAGAGCCAGTCATTACCAGTTCAGAACACTGCCATTTGGTCTTACCACGGCTACCAGGGTTTTCACCAAACTTATGGCGGCCATCACGGTCCATGTGAGGTTACACGGATTCCGGGTGTTTCCTTATCTAAACAAATGGTTCCTCACTGCCCCCACCAGGCATCCACTGTTTCAAAACGTAGAGTTTGTCATACATCTCTTCAGGTCCCCTAGGCATCACAGTGGACTACGAAAAGTCTCAGCTGTCCCCCACTCAAGGCTTGGAGTACATCAGAGCACGACTCGATACAGTCTCCTGCAAAGCCTCTCTACCCCTTCACAGACTACAAAATATAAGATGCCAAGTCCAATCTATTTTACCGAAACGAAAAGTCCCCACTGTTGTTGTTCTTCAAACCCTGGGTTCCATGGCAATAGCTATCACATTAGTTCCTATGGCACGGTTTCCCATGAGAATACTTCAGTGGCTTCTAGCCTCACAATGGTCCATCCTTACTCACTCATTAAGTCATCCGATCATGATAACGGAAACTTGCAAGAAAGATCTGTCATGGTGGATGGACTCAGAAAAGATCCTTATAGGATGGCCTTTTATTTCCCCTCAACCCAAGGCCATCGTGACCACGGACACCTTTCAGATGTGGTGGGGGGGGGGATTATCTGGGAAAGACAATCAAAGGCACTTGGTCTTTTCAAGAAGCCTACTTGCACATCAGTGTCCTGGAATTGAGAGAGTAGTGCTCCTAGCATTGCAAGCCTTTCAGAATGCTCTTCCTCCAGAAATAATTGCAGTCCAGTCATACAACATGTTGGTAGTCTGGTACATAAACAAACAATGGGGAGCCAAGTCCTGCCCCCTCTGCTGAGAAGTTCGCAGAGTTTGGCAATGGGAGATATCTTCCAACTGGTTTCTTGTGTCAACACACATCCTGGGGAGTTCAAATGTGATAGCGGACAAGTTGAGCAGACACATCCTACTGCCACACAAGTGGCTTTTAAATCCCAAAGTGCAAACCAAATATTTTGCTGATGGGGCGAGCCTTGCTGTGACATTATTGCCTCCCCAGTAAACAACAAGTGCAGTGCATACTTTGCAATACTCCATCCACAGGGAGAGTCACTGAGAGACTCCTAGATTGGCCCCTGGGTCTCCTTTAAGCATTTCCCCCTTTCCCCTCATTCCCCTTTTTTCTGAAGAAAGCCCAGAGGTTGCAATCCAGAGTAATCCTTATTGCCCTGTTCTGGCCCAGGCAAGTTTGGTTTCCCTTCCTATGGCATCACTTGGTTCATCAACCTTGGATTCTGGACCCAGTTCCGGATCTTTTGTCACACCCCCAAGGGCTGTCACACTTGGACCTTCATTTCCACAAGCTTATGGCTTGGTTTCTCCAATTGTATTAGTCACCAGGCAATCTAATATCACTTTTCTTGTCCAAAAAATTCTTCTGGCTTCTCACAGACCATCCACCAGGGAATTGTATTCCAGTAAATGGAAAAGATTTTCTGTTTGGGCTTCTAAGAATAATTTGGATCCCTTCTCAGCTCTGGTTGAAAAAAATTTTGATTTTCTGGAGAACCTCTTCAACCAGGGAGCAGGTGCTTCAACCGTTAGAGTTACCTTAGCAGCCATCTCTAATTTTCAGAATGGTTGCGATGACCAATCCCTAATTTCCCATTGCTTATGCATAGTGTTTCTTAAGGGAATCCTACGTATCAAACCTCCATTCAGGGATTCATTACCCCCATGGGATCTTACATTCATTTTGCAATATTTAGTGTTACCGCCCTTTGAGACAGCTGCTACTTGTCATCCCAAGTTTCTTTCTTGAAAAACTCTCTTTCTGGTGGCCATTACTTCGGCCAGAAGGGTTTCAGAAGTACAGGCACTTTGTGTGAAACTACCATACATAATCTTCCATAAAGACAGAGTGTCCTTGAGGACTAACCCTTCATTCCTTCCTAAGGTGGTCTGTCTTTAATCGGTCCATTCATTTACCAGTTTTCTTTCCAAATTTCCCAAACAAAGGTGAATACTGTCTACATCTGTTAGATGTCCACATACAGCTGAGATTTTATCTTGACAGGACTAAGGTTTGTAGAACTTCAGGCCAACTGCTTCTCTCCTTTTCAGGACCAGGGGTAGATAAACCTGTTACTAAGGTGACTCTATCAAAATGTCTTGCATTACCTTTATTTATGAACAGATCAGTCGTAAAATACCTGCACCTGTAAGGGCTTACTCAACCAGATCTATTGCCACTTAAGCTGTTTTTCATTCCAAGGCCTATCTGGATAAAATATATGTAGCCGCAATTTAGGCAACGCCTCATACCTTTATTACTCATTACAAATTGGATATGGTCTCCAAGAGAAGAGCATCCTTTGGTTGTATGGTTGTCAGGAATATCCTTCCATAAGGCCACCCAGGGTATAGGTAGCTGGGGACTCTGTCCCCGACTGTCAAGAATAAATGAAGATTGACATCAGATAAAGAAGTTATGTACTCACCATAGAATTCCATCTGTGTTGTCGACCTTCATTCATTCTTGATGTCCCCCCCTCCTTCACCCCCCTCAAGATTTCCTGGACCTTTGTACCCTTGTCCTCGGCTGGCATTAGGGCATTTATCTTGGGCATAGCTTCCTCTCATTTATTATATATACTTCATCTTGCTGTAATTTGCAAACTTGACCTGAGGTAACATACATGGGGGCATTGTTGGTAGAGACTTTTCTCAAGAGTTTTTGTCCGGAGCAAGCTTTATAATGGCTGAGCCGGTTCTGCGGATCAGGACCAGTTCCCCCAGCTGTGAAGAATGAACAAAGATCGACAACACAGATGGAACATTACGGTGAGTACATAACTTCTTTATTGAAGATGAGCAGTATGGATTGAGATAAAGATGAAGTACAACTGACCAGTTTTGTAACAAAAAGTGGTGAGGAAGTTACAGATGATGAAAGAGTCCAAACAGGCATTCCTAGACTTGGAAAAGCATATGGTAAAGTCCCATGAAAGCCAATTTAGGCAGTCCTGCAGTGGTTTCTAAATCCCAGAATCATTGATAGGATTAGTGTAAACTGTGTATGGGGACCTAATAACAAAAGTACGAACAATGTTGAGATTCATACTGGGGTGTTCAGAGTGGGATTGGGTGAACATCAAAGCTCAGTTTTAAGCCGATTCCTATTCATACCGGTGATGAACTACATTACTAATAGGGCTAAAGGGGGCAGATCAAAAAACCTGCAAAAAATGCAGATGATGTAGCACTACATACAGACTGTGAACTGGAATTTCAGTAAATGATAGGGGATTGGAATGCAAACTTGAAGGTACATCAGATGTAACAGACTACAGTAGCAGTAAATGTGGGAATATATACAGTAGATTGACTGGATACTAAATTGACCATAGGTGTGAGTGGAATGAAAGAACAACCACAGCAGGGCTAACCACCCAGCAGTGTGAACATTAGCTATGTATGGTCACTGTTCATGTAACACTCCAGCCCCATGTGCAGAAATGGGGAAAAGAGGGGTTAAGGATGATTTGTGTTTCATCAGTATTGTTAAAATAAAAATGCACACACTCAGGCACATACACGCACGTGCGTGCACACACACACACACACACATAAAAAAAAATTGACCCAACAGGGTCTCAGATAATATATTGAAACCCTAAAGCACCCCCTGCACAATCACACCTCCCACTACTTATAATGCATACCTACTCAGCGATCACTCAACAATAGAGAAAAGGAGAATTTTCCTATTAAATGCCAGTCTTGAGCATTCTGCCAAAAGAGAATTGACAAAAGCTGGCAAAATACACATACATGCACACACACATAGCATAATACTCTTCTCCTTCTCATAGACATGATTATAGCTAATTTTCTCAGCTTGCAAAAAAATTTTCCTCGATCACTGCCTGTTAACTGCCATATGCCAACAGCAAACCAAGTGACAAACAAATGCTCTCCTTTTTCAGTCATAAAAAATATATAAGTGGTAACACCAGACACACTTTGCACGATCAGTGATTTTAGGGAAAACAGTTTTAATAAGGTAGTGTATACTACTGGGGTTAGGGACAGAGTTACCATATATGTAAGGAGGATTCTACAATGACTGCTCATTACAAATGAAAAGCAAGTGTACTAGTAGGGCAGCACAACCAGCGTGCCCATTGTAAATCAAGCATATACCAACAGAAGAAAGTCTGGCCATTGAAGTATCATTGACCAAACAGACTTTCTATTGCTGTATGCTGGAGGACAGAGCAAAATGTAAGAAAAATTAGGTACTAACTGAAAAACTAAAGAAGCAGAAATGTTCCTGATTTTCCTTATATTTCTACACTGTCCCTTGGGAAATCTTGTCAGTTAAAAGAATAGGAAAAAAAAACAGCAACAGAGATTCCCTCTTCTCTGTTACCTCTCTTGCCCTTTACTGTACAATTTTGGGAACTTAAGTCCCATATGCATGCGCAGTACATCAGTAAGCAAGGAAGAATGCAGAGGTACACTACAGCACCATTATATAAAGACATTATTTAAGAAAGGTAAGCAATTTCTTTCTTAAATAATGTCCTTGTATAATAGCAGTAATCCATTCCTGTGTGTGGATTTATTAGGATTTACCCACCGTTGGATTTGTTTGATCACTGGGGCTTTGCCATCTTGATCAAACCACACCAACTGTGGGTAAATCCTGATATACCCGCACACAGTCATGGATTATTGCTTAAATAAGACATCCTAATGCCAACTCAAAACATTAACTTACAAGAAAAAAGATTCCCTAATCGTGCCACTATACCAAACACTCTGGCAAACTACACATACATTTCCAGTCATGCACAACACTAAAACTACCTCCTTGCCTAGCCCAAGCTGTAACCCTATGCCCCCCCACACACACACACACGCACTTCCATTCCTAATCTCTAAATTCTCCATACTTTACTATGAACCCACAAACACTCACACAGACCTACCACCCCAGTACCAACTCACTTACCTCTTTTTTGCACAACACACAGTTGGCAACACATTCAGTAACAAGCGACAGCAATTTACTTCGTTGACCACAGGTTTGTTCAGCAAACTGAGCTACTAGACATATGTACACATATGTATGTGTATGTGTTTGTGTGTCTGTATATTTATATTATATATATAGACACATATTTAAAAAAAAAAACAAAGACAAAGTAAAACCATGTCCACTGCTTTTACTTCATATTTTTTGGCTCTTCATTACTATAACGTTGTGTTAATTGTAGTTGCTTATTTGGATTTATTTAAAAGTAAATAGACTTGCGCACACACACCTATTTTCTAAATAGGTAGATCATATGTGTGTATGTTTAAAGATTTGGTGTTCCACCCAAAATGTGTATGTGAAGCCACAAATCTATACCTCCGCTGGAGCATTACCAGCCAGTAAACCACTTAGCTCAAGAGTCATTGACACAGTATACAGGGAAATAAAGGTTACATTAAAGTGTATTTCCTGAAGAATATAAAGTCTGAATCTCTCTCTCTTAAAAATTATCAGTAACAAAGCCACAAACTGGAGCATTACCAGCTAGTAAACCACTTAGCTCAAGAGTCATTGACACAGCATACAAGGAAGTAAAGGTTACATTAAAGTGTATTTCTTGAAGAATATAAAGTCTGAATCTTTGTTAAAAATTATCAGTAACAAAGCCACAAACTATGAATCAGCAATGAAAAATTAAAGGCAAGTAAGGGACAACCATCAAGTAAGGGTCAGTAGAGAAAGATGGGTAGATTCACATGCTGAAGTTGAACACATGCAACTGTAAAAAAGTGACCCAACAGAAATAACAATGACATCATTCTTTTAAGATCACATAAAAAATACTAAAACTGTATCATTTTCCATTCAGCATTTACTTAAATGTAAAACTTTCAAAGTCTGTTGTTAGAATATGCTCTAAGGATGGTAGGAGTAAGCAAAACAAAATTGGCACTCTCAAGTGACCATAAACATTTTGAAGCATGTTTTGGTGAGAAGAAAAAAAAGTTAATGGTGATCATAAACTAAAGGAAGCTGTGCAGTGCAGTACTATTACCTTATAATGGAGATTGCTGGTAGAGTTTATAATCTCTGACCTGGCGAAGCTCTGTGAATGTCCCTTAGCAAAATATTCTCTCCCTGCAACAACCACAGAAAAAAGAAGTTTCTGTATTACTAGAGGGCATGGACACGATATCAGCACGTGTGACATCACATTGTGGGTGGAGTCCTGCAGGAAACATTGCAGCAGCTATGTCAGTTTTGGGGTGGGAACTTAAAAAAAAAAAAACAGCAAAATCTTTACAGCAGTTGTTACATGACCTTCAGGGTGAAACAAGCTGAGTTTTGCAGACCATATTTGTTAGAGAAAGTCTTACACTTCACAGTATGTTAAGAGCATGCATTTACTGTTAAAAGCAGTTGGATATGTAGCATCTGTATTCTGTATTGTTTCTTTTTAGTACCATGATAGGGTGATAGGGATGAAAGATGAAAAAATAATGAGGAGGGTAGCAGATTTAGGGCATTGTTCTCCTTTAATGTTGTCAAATGTTTGCCTTCCTTCACAAAACCACATTGATCCATAACCATCAATTTTGGCAACACATTTGCTATTCTTTTAACTAATATAGGCATAAACACTTTATAATTATGGTTTAAAATTAAAATGGGCATATCTGAAGCTGGGTCTGATGGCTGTTTACTGTCTTTAGGTAATACAACCACCAAATGTTTCTTACAGGATGTTACTGCTTTCTTTCCTTTTAAAATACCATTAAACAAAACCTTTTACGTCTTTATCACTGTCTTCCCTCCTAGCTTCCAGACTTCCACAGGAATACCATCTATTCCTGGAGACTTTCATGCAGATTGATTACATATCACTGTTTTTATCTACTTTTCTCCGTTCTTAATTGTTGAGCCTCTTCTGCCTTTAATCTTGGCATACTTCAGTCTTCCATAAATGTTTCCGTTTGTGCTCTTTCTTGATTTCCACATTTCCCTGCTTTATACAAATTTTCATGACATCCACAAACTATCTGTAATATCTGTGATGTAATGAGATAGTACCATCTGTGCCAGTGAGAGTAGGGCAGTACATGTGTGCATATGCCAGCATAGCTAGTTGGAGTTTTCTAAAGAATTTTATGTTATTTGACTATCACTGATTTGTACAGATGTTTGAGTTAAAAATATATTTGTAAAGTTACTTGTGTTAAAAATGCATCAACAGTAGGTCCTGCTGGACAGAAAGAATGTATGCATGTATATTAGGTTACATTGTTGTTACTGATCAAATGTGTATGTTTATCAGAGAACCCTGGAAGGTTGAAACGTTTGAAATTGTGTTATAGCTTTCAGATGCTGCCACAGATCTTAGCAAAATTATTTGTGTGCATTGTACCAGAGTCAGGTGACAAGAGGTGATGTCATCCTCTAACCAGCATTTGGTTTCTTTGGAACTCTTGCAGCAGCACTTTGGAACCTGACAGGAAAATTTTTGACAGAATGTATATCTCAAACATCCACCCAGACACAGAGAGACATCATCTGGCTTTTGCTGTGGTAAAACACTCAACACACATCAGCTTGCCTTGATTACTAAGTAGTCAGGGAACAGTAATTCTTTAGTCATTCAGGGACATTTAGTGAGAATAGTGTAGTATTGTTTTTTGCATCTGTGAGAAACTATCCAGCTGTATTATTTTTTATATCTCTGTGGTTGATACTTAGTTGTTTATTGTATTCATTATTCTCCTGTTTTCTGTTTTATTATTTGTCATTAAATGTTTAAATACCTTTCATTGTGGCTGGTCTTTTAGAGAATACTTTTAACATCTTGAGGGTACTTATGCTTGTTTCATTGACACTGTGGCTGCTCCTGAAAGCCTTGCTTTGGTTACACCCTGCAGCTTGCATTAGTATTAATTTTACACAGTATAATTGAGTATAATTTGTAAGAGCCTTAGGGTAGCTGACTGGTAGCATCGTGATTACCTCAGAATCTAGGCAGAAAGAGGCACAGCTAGTAAATCTGTTCCAACTTTTCCCAGATGTGTATTTGTGTGTGAAACCCAAATATCCAAGTGTGTGTGTGTGTGTGTGTTAGTGTTAGCTGCTGGGAACAGGGACACAGAGCTCCAAAGTGATCAATGTGGAGTTTTGTGTGGGTCTGCAGAGAGAAAAAGAGTTCAGCCCCAGATCTGGAGCATGCTTCTCTTGTGCTCTTAAGGGAAATTGTGCTTGGTGCAGGAAGCTGCATCTGAAAGTATTGTGTGAATCCATCTTTGCTGTTAGTGACCGTCCCTCACCGGAGTCGGTGGTGAGGATCATTTCTCCTTGATTGCTGGGCCGAAGTAGGGACTTGTCACATATTGGTGGCATCTGGGTGGGATATTAATTGAACTTCAGTAGCCAGTCGAAAATTGTCACTGAAGATGTGTGTACTCCCAGCAGCCACAAGATAAACACATAGAGTTTAATTTCCACAACAGTTTTTTTCTTTTCGTTAGTTTAGTCAGGGAAAGCAGGCAAGGATGTCAGCCGAGGATTATAGCAAGCTGACAAAGAGCCAGTTGACTAAGATCTGCGAAGCCAAGGGACTGGTGCATGCCATCCTGACTAAAATGGAAATGATTTTGGCCTTAGTCACAGCTGCACCATGGACCAGCGTCCTAGAAGATAACCAGTCTGATGATGGGGATGTGCAATCTTCAGAAACAAGATCATTCACCTTTTCCTCAGAGGACTTAAAAAATCCATCTGGAGTTAGACATGAACTGGAGGCCAAACAACTGCAGAAGCAGATGGAATTACAATCAACAGAGAGACTGTGGCATTTGGAGGTCTAAGAGAATGAGAGACTGTGGTATTTGGAGGCTGAAGAAATGGAGAAATAGCACCAACATGAGAGGGAGATGCTGACTATTTGTCAGGGTCATGGAGGTAATGAGGAAGGGAATAATTGAACGCCAGAAGCAATAAAGGTCAGTAAATTTCTTCCGTAGTATACAGAGGTTAATTATTTTGATAGTTCTATTCATGTATTTGAAAGGGTATATAAACGGTATAATGTTAACCAAGGGCTGTAGGCACAGTCTCTGACCCCTTTACTCCATGGTAAGGATGTAGCTGCTGTTTCTAAATTGTCTGACACTGACTGTTTAAACTATGATAAAGTAAAACTATGTTTACTGGAATGTTTTAAGTTAACACCTGAAGCTTACAGAAAAAAGTTTTGTGAGCATAGACGCAAGGCAGATGAAAGTTTATGTGATTATATTACAGAGTTAATCACTTACTTTCATAGGTGGGTGAGTGGGTGTCAGGTCACCACTTTTGAAGGGCTGGCAGACCTTTTGGTGAGGGAACAAGTCCTTAGTGCTTTGCCTGGGGACATGAGAATATGGTTGGCAGACTGGGAGTGTAACTCTGCAGATGAGCTGGAGAGAGAAAGATCTCTACTTAGCAAGCATGGCATCACTGCACAAGAAGGGGGTACCCAGCGCTGCACATGGTTATAGGGGAGCCCATAGTTAGCAGCCTAAACCACCCCAACAGAGTACACCAGTAACAGGTGAAGCCACTAGTTCAGGTACATGGCCAGGACCAAGGGTTAGATGTTTTAAATGTAACCAGAGGAGCCCTGGTGGGGAACAAAAGGTGAAGGAGCTAACAAATGAGAATAGCAGCATGCCAGTGTAAGTTGTCTGGAGACAACGGGGGGGGGGGGGGTACCAAATTATCACCAAAGTTTGTGTCCTATCTTAGTGGATGGAAGACAGGCCACTGCTAAGTGAGAAACAGCCTCTGACCTAATCATTGTGAAGCCTGCAGTGGTTAAAGAGGAGCAGTACTTGCTTGGCCGTCCACACCAGTCAGAGCTTTAGGACAGACCCCATTCCAACTACCATTGGCCAGGGTTCACCTTGTCTGGGAGCGTAGACAAGGAAGTAAGCCGGTAGATGTGTTTGAGGATATCCCCGCAGATGTCTTGATAGGGAATGATTTTGATAATGCAGTAACTTGTGTGCATGCAGTTACATATAGTCGGTCTTGGAGACAGGCATGTGGGTCAGATAGCCTGGGGTTGACCCAGATAAACCCCACACCTGAAGCTGGGGCCGGTGAGGTAGCTAGCCTATAGCAGTGAACCTGAAAGTGAGCCATAGATGCTAGTGTGGGTACTGATGTTACCATGGACAGGGTGACTGCAATGGCAAAGGTGAGGTGTAGTACCCAGGCTGACAGTGAGGCACCGCTGTCAGAAGAGACCGGACTTCCAGTGTAAAGGGAGCTGGGAAGGGTCACAAAGGTAGAATTGAGACAGGCTCAGCTTTCATACCCTATATTATGAGGTTTGAGGGAGGTAGCTAAGGAGGCATGTGATTCTCAAGGAGAAGTGGAGACTGTAGACTGGAACAAAAGGTTACTGTATAGAGGGTGGACCCCTGAGAGAGGGCTAGAGGGTGAGGTAATACAGCAGTTCGTAGTGCCCAGAGCCTACCGTCTGGCACTTCTAGCCATAGCCCATGACATTCCTTTTGCAGGTCATATGGGCATAAAGCTTACCAAGAGATGTATTATGCAGAACTTTTACTGACCTGGGATTGCAAGGGTGTAACAGGGTACTGCAGGATCTGTGAGCAGTGCCAAAAAGTAGGCAAGGCAAGAGACTAGGTCAAAGCTCCTTTGATCCCTGTGCTTGTGATTGAAGAGCCATTTCAGAGGGTAGCTATGGATATTGTGGGGCCTGTGAGTAGCCCACGTTCCACAGGGAAGAAGTATATCCTGGTGGTAGTAGATTATGCTACTGGATACTCTGAGCCGGTAGCTCTGTCCTCCATTGAGGCAGAGAAGGTGGCGAATGCTTTGTTAGAGATTTTCAGCAGCGTTGGATTCCCAAGAGAAATATTGACTGACAGAGGTGCTAATTGCATGTCAGATCTGCTGGCTTGTCTGTGGAATCGCTGTGGGGTGAGGCACCTACAAACCACCCCCTACCACCCCCAAACGAATGGTCTTGTGGAGAGGTTAAACTCTATACTAAAGACCGTGCTACGGGCGTTTACAGACCAGTTTAAGAGAGAGTGGGACAAACATTTGTCCCATCTGCAGTTTCCATACAGAGAGATACCCCAGGAATCCTCAGGTGTTTCACCCTTTGAGATGCTGTATGGGCATAGGGTGAGGGGCCTTTAGATTTAATTCATGATGAGTGGGAGGATAAATGTGAATCCCACAAGACATCTGTTGTGGCATATGTCCTAAACTTCAGGCCCAAGAGATCCTGGCAGGAGCCCAACAGCAGAAAGTGATCTGGTATGACAGGAATGCTCAAGCCTAAGAGTATGCTATGGGACAGCAGGTTATGATGCTCATTCCTCTCAGACACAGTAAGCTGCAGGCAGCTTAGGAGGGACCCTTCAAAGTGGACAGGAAGGTCAGTGATGTTAATTACATGGTAAACCTACTAGGCAGAGGCACAGATTGTGCCATGTTAACATGATGAAGCCTTACCATGATAAGGAGGCCCTGATGATAGGTATTTGCTGTTGACTGCAGGAGTCGTCTGAGGAGGATATGGTAATAACAGACTCAACAAGGAAAAACAGGCCAGGTAAGGTCGTATGGATCCCAGCCTGCGAGCAGGCATTTCAAAAGCTTAGAGGGGCTTTGGGAGGACCTCCTGTGTTAGCCAGTCCAGATTACAACAAAGAATTTGCTGTGCAGATGGATGCTTCATACTTTGGAATGGTAGCTTTACTCAGCCAGATTTCCTCAGAGGGAGAAGAGCATCCAGTTGTATATCTCAGCCGTAGAATCCAACCCAGGGAGGAGTGTTATGCAGCGATAGAAAAATAGTGTCTGACCATAGTATGGGGCACTGCAGAAGCTTCATCCCTGTCTGTATGGAAGGAAATTCACTGTGTTTACAGACCACAATCCCTTAACATGGCTACATCGTGCCAGTCAGCTAAATGTCAAGTTATTAAGGTGGAGCCTTGGGTTGCAGGCATGTGACATGATGGTGCATCATCATAGTGGGGGGTCAGCAATACCAATGCAGATGGGCTCTCAAGACAGGGTATCAGTTAATGTGTTCCCAGACAGCCTCATTTCTCTCAAGCAATGTTTTTCCTAGTGTCACTTGAAAAACTAGCTTGAGTTTTCAAAATGGGGGAGAGATGTGATCGTGGTGCCTTCTGTGCCAGGGAGAGTAGGGCAGTACATATGCCAGCACAGCTAGCTGGAGCTTTGTAAATAATTTTATGTTATTTAACTATCTCACTGGTTTGTACAGATGTTTGAGTTAAAATATATTTGTAAATTTACTTGTGTTAAAAATGTATCAACAGTAGGTCCTGCGGGACAGAAAGAATGTATGCATGTATATTAGAGAGTATTGTTTTAACTGATCAAATGTGTATGTTTATCAGAGAACCCTGGAAGTGTGGAAAGTTTGAAATTGTGTTATAGCTTTCAGATGCTGCCACAGATCATAGCAAAGCTCTGTGTGTGTATTGTACCAGAATCAGCCAGTCAGGTGACCAGAGGTGATGTCATCCTCTAACCAGCATCTAGTTTCTTTGTAACTCTCACAGTAGCAATTTGGAACCTGACAGGAAAGATTTCTGACATATATATCTCACATAATCCACACAGACACAGAGAAACATTATCTGGCTTTTGCTGTGGTAAGGCACTTAGCACACACCAGCTTGCCTTACTTTAGTAAGTAGTCAGGGAACAGTAAATGTTCTTCGTGTTTCACTGTTGAAGTCATCACATTTGGGTTATCCTTGCCAGGGTAGCCCTCAGTCGGCCCGAATACTAGAGGCTTAGTATTTCTGCATCAGTTGCTGTCGCTCCAGGACTGACATCAGGTCATCAGTGGTATAAAAACAGGCCACCGACACCATTACATCAGTCTTTCTTGCCAAAGAGCCTGAAGCAGAAGCAGAAGCAGTTTGCACGAGTGCCGGTTGGCCGCTACCTGAGTTTTCGCTTCCAAATTGAAGTTGAAGTCTTCTAAAGCTAAGTTCTCCATTAGGGATCCTTTTTTCTTCCTCTAACCGATGTCAGAAAAAGTTAACAATTGTCTCGCCTGTGGAAAGCAAATACCACACCGAGACTTTCATTCTTACTGCATCACTTGTTTAGGCCTTGGCCACGATGTCCCCCGCTGTTGCTTTTGTGCTTTGTTCAATGCTAGAACTATATGTTATCGGGCCCTTATTGTAGCATTGTAGCTAGATATTTTCACTGTCAGTCTGTGAATTCCGATATGGCTTCGGTAAGCCATCTGACAACTGATCTTCCAAAAAACGTAAGGATAAAGACAGAGACAGACTGCACAGGTTCAAAACTGATGACGACGATTCCGTTAAGCTAGTCATCAGTTCTCCGGTCCTCAGTGAGGCGTTTTTCAGCCTCTGATGCCCGCTTCTGTGGATTCGCAGGCTGCTACTGAGATCCTTTTGGAGTCTGGTATGCCACAAGACTCTTCTTCGACAAAGGATCCTGCAGTTATCTCTACCTTGGATGGGTTCGGAGCCACTGAGCAGGCACCAGCTTCCGATGAAGTACTTCGTACTACCGATACCCGACACTGACTGATGACTTCTTTCACGTCTACAGTTCTTTTGAAATTTACCAAGTTTCTAAGGCCCAGGGTACGTACCACACCCAAAAAAATGACAACCCAAGCTCAGGCGCCCACTTCCTTGCCTCAGTCTCAAATGCTTAAAATGGTGGAAGACCTTATAATGGTCATCAGGGGAAGCTAGGCTACCCCTTCCAAAAGAAAAAGAGACTTGTCCCCAGTAGTTTTATATGAACAGGAGTTCAATGACTCTGATGCATCTGAATATGAAGATATGCAACCCCTCTCTGCTTATGAGGATTCCTATGCAGAGGAATCCATCCCTACAGCTTCTCCACCCGAGGACTTTTCCTTTGGGGAAACCCTCATACTTTAAGGGAGCATTTCCATTGGTAATGTCAGGACTATCCTCAGTGAAAAAAGAGACTCAGGGAATTCTTAGATCTTCCACAGCACAGACCTCTGGCCATTCCTCCTGTCCTGGATGTTGTGAATGATGTTTTTATGGAATCCAGTCTGACCCCTGACACGCTTCCTCCTGCTCTCAGAAAACCTGACAGGTACTATAGAGTCCCTGACTCTCACAAATTTCTTTTCAATAATCCTACTACTGACCCTGAGGTCATCTTTTAAGGACCTAAAGGAATCAAAGCAACTTCAGCTAAGAATCCCACCCCCTCAGATAGGGATTCCCGAGCATTAGACAGATGGGATAAAAAAGTATACACCTCTGCTACTCTTGCTATTAGAGCATTAAATTGTCAGTTCCATATGCTGAAATATCAGCAACATACCATGGACCTCCTTAAACAAAAAATATCTTCTTTCCCTGCTTGTGCAGAAAATAGTTACAAGAGATAATGCATTCTGCAAATCAAGTAACTAAGCACACCTTACAATGTGGTTTTGACGCCCTAGAAGCATCTTGCAGGGCAGCAGTCACTGGTTCTGTACTTAGAAGGCATGCTTGGCTTAAGGAACAGACCTGTCAGACCATGTCAAATCCAAATTATTGGACGCACCCTTTCACAAAGACAACTTATCTGGCACCAAGGCAGAAGAGGTCTTAAAAAAAGATGGAAGAAAAAGCTAAATCTATGCAGGCAGTTAAAGACTACTTACAGGTCCAGCCACCGTGGTTCAGTTCCAAACACTGGTCCTTTCCTGCCTCCCCCCCAGTCAGCTCAGCCCAGCCCAGACCCAGTGGAAGCACCCCCCCCCCAGACAACAGCCCCAGGGAATGCAGAGATCTAAGCAATGGACTTCCTCCTCTTCAAAACCAGGGAGTGCAAAGCCAATCCTTATGGTAAGAGCTCACAATGACTTTACACTACCACGCCCTCCCTCTGCCCACCTGCACTTGCCCCTAGGAGGAAAACTCTCCTTCCATGCAAGCAACTGGGCCACCATCACCAACCGCTGGGTCCTCAACATAGTGTCCCAGGGATACAAATTTTATTTCCCCACACTGCCAACCCCAAAAGGGTTCCCAAATCCAGGTCTGGTTTTGACACTGCAGTCTTGCAGGGCATCTTAGCCAGCCCCCAGTCTTCTTGACTGCCTCCACCTTTTGATTCATCTTTGGGAATCATCCCAAATGTGATGACTGCAACAGCGAAACATAAAGAACATAGTACAGTTGTGTACACTTACCATAAATGTAGATGTTCAAGTGTATTCACTGTTGCAGTCCTGGTTTCCCTCCCTCCACCCCATTGTCTTCTCTCTCTCTCTCTCCTTACAAGAATTTTTGGTATTTACTTTTTACTGGTGGTGTTCTTCCACTATAACCTAGCTCCCTATTGGGGGCTCCTGACAGGGCAAGAAAAAATGATGCAATAGTGTCGGCTGCCTGTTTTTATACCACTAACGACTTGACATCAGTCCTGGAGCAACATCAGCCGATGCAGAAATACTAAGCCTCTGATATTCTGGCCGACTGAGGGCTACCCTGGCAGGGATAACCCAAATCTGATGACTGCAACAGTGAATACACACAAACATCTACATTTATGCTAAGTGTACACAGCTGTACTTTCTTTAGTCAGTCAAGGACATTTAGTGAGAATAGTTTAGTATTGTTTTCTGCATCTGTGAGAAGCTATCCAACTGTATTATTTTTTATATCTCTGTAGTTTATTGTATTCAGTATTCTCCTATTTTCTGTTTTATTATTTATCATTAAATATTTTAATACTTCTCATTGTGAATGGTGCCTTAGAGAATACTTTTAACATCTTGAGAGTACTTATGCTTGTTTTAGTGACACTGTGGCTACTCCCGAAACCGCTGCTGCTTTGGTCACACCCTACAATTTGTATTAGTATTAACTTTATGCAGTATAATTGGGTCCCATTTGTAAGAGCCTTGGGGTAGCTGACTGGTGGCAGCATGATTATCTGAGAGTCTGGGCAGAAAGGGAGACAGCTAGTAAAACTGTTCCAGCTTTTCCCAGGTGTGTATGAAACTCCAGTATCCAAGTGTGTGTGTGCGCCAGCTACAGTAACAGGGACACAGAGTTCTAAAGTGATCAGTGTGGAGTTCTGTGTGGGTCTGGAAAGAGAGAGAGAGTCCAGCCCCAGGTCTGGAGCATGCTCATATGTGTTCTTAAGGGAAATTGTGCTTGGTGGAGGGAGCTGCATCTGAAAATACTGTGTGAATCCATCTTTGCTTTTAGTGACTGTCCCCCACTGGATTCAGTGGTGAGGATTGAGTCTCCTTGATTACTGGCCAAGAGTAGGGACTTGTCACAATACCTATACAGGATCTCTGGTTATTTTTCTTGTTACAGGCTCACTAACTTAGGCAAAAACCCTTTTTGTTTTCTGGTGCCTAAGTTGTTTTGCTAAAAGTTTCTTTGCTCTAGAGTTATCAAAAACAGTTGCTTAACAGCAATCTTTCCAAACTCTTGCATATTATCTAAATACTTCCTTATTTTCTCTCATTCTGCCATTGTGCCTCTTCTTATTCTGTGAGATCCCCTTTATTCTGCAATACTTTAACCTTTGTTAGCCCCTCTAAATAATTCTTGTTATTGCTTAACCATATCACTTTTTATTTTATTTCTACCTTGTTTTTAAACTCCACTTTCATTTTATTCCCCTCACTAGCTATAAATTCTTCAGTAATACCTCTCAAATAATTTGCACTATCCCTTCCATAAATTCCTTTCTTTTTAACAGGTAGATGAGAAAGTGCCAGTGGCTCATTTTTAATTCATTGTCCAGCATTTTATCTTAGTTGTTATTGGCACAGGATCTGAAATAGTTATTGGTTGCATGTCAAACCTTTCATTTAAATGCGTATGTCCCTTTGAAATATAATTTCTGTCTAGTGTAGCCTAGTTATTGTTCCCTTGGAGAATAATATGTAAATTATCTCCAAGTTTCTTCTACTGAGTTTACATCTTCCATGCCAAAAATTTTCATAAATGTGTTCATAAATCTACCCTCTTTTTTTGCAATTTCCTTTCTAGGTCCCCAGTATATCCTCACTGTTGCAAATCAAAGTTCCACTCCTTACCTATAAGTAATATTCCATGCTGAAAGCTGATTATTTCTCCCAAAATTTTCTTAAACTTCAAAACAGTAGATTTGGTGAAATATAAGTACATACCAGCATAATCCTCCTACCTTGCCAGTAGACCCTTAATACCACAAATCTACCATAGTATATTATTTCCTCTTCTGTCTTCTTCTTCTTTTGGCTTTTTCTGGTTAGGGGTCGCCACAGCGGATCACCTGTCTGCTCATGATTGGCAGTGGAGTTTTACAGTGTCGAGTTGCCAGCCCGGCGCCCAACCTTCCACAGAAGGCACACACACTCACACCTATGGCCAATTTAGAGTGTCCAGTCCACATACAGCATGTCTTTGGGATGTGGGAGGAAACTGGAGCACCCGGAGGAAACCCACGTGACCACAGGGAGGACATGCAGACTCCGCACAGAAGGCACCCCAGCTGAGGATCGAACCGGAGAACCTCTTGCTGTGAGGTGGCAACGCTAATCACTGCACCACCGTGGCGACCCATTATTTCCTCTTCTATAACTATTGGAAATCTAGCAATTAGTCCAAGTACTCCCCTTTTCCATTGTCCTTGATATTCTGCTGAATATCGATCCTGAAATCCTTTCTTTATCAAATTCACGTGCTCTCTTCTTTCCAACTGTGTCTCCTGTAGCATTGCTGTTTGCATTCTGCATGTCTTAATATTCAGTCTTCTTACCCTTTTTGTCTATAGCTGTGAGGCCATTCACATTCCAAAATAGTATGTTTAGTGTAGCCAGTATGATAAGAAGTTATTATTCACACCTGTTATATACGACAGCTTTTTTAAATGTCTCTTTCCAGTTTTTTTGCATCCACTAATGTTTGGCAGCTTGCTTTCTTATAAAATTGTTTCTTTTCATTTCCATTTAAACCTAGGTCACATTTTACAAGATTTTTTTTTTGTTATAATGAAAGCCGTAGGACAAAGGAGCAGCCCACCCCCCAAAACAAAAAACACCTCCATAACCTATTAACTTTAAACAGACACACAAGACTATGCACATCTTCAAATAATGAAGTTTAACTCTCCTGATAGGAGCAATTGTCCCAAATCAACAGCTGCGCACACACTAGCATACATTAACCTAACATAAGGTTATCCATGCCAAGACTCATCCTCCAGCCCATGCTCCTTCTTGCTCTATTTGCTGTATTTTCTTGTCTTATCTTCATTCTCCTCCAATATGTGAAAAACAGCTTATATGCTTTCAGAAAATGTTAACTTTTTGCCTTAATAAAGTATTCTGGCTTTTATTGTTTCCCCCTGCAGTCAACTCATCTCCATAGAAATACAGGTACCAATTGCACAGCTCTATAAACCTTTAAATTTAACACTGAACATTTATTTGCCAAGAAAAACATTTTATTACATTCATTGTCCTCTTATTTACTTGCTTACACAAAAAAAGTGTTATATGATTAAGCCAAAGGCCTTAATATGGACATTGATCTAAGCAAAAGTAAGGACATATTTCTACATAATATTAAATTCTGTGCACTTTTACATCCCATCCCCCAACTAACTCAACAACTGAAGATTACATTACAGCATGCTTTTGTCAAGCCTTTCTTCTCTTTTTTTTTTACTTTGTAGTGCCTACATTTCTTAAAATTAAAACAGAAGGGAAAAAAGGGGCTTGTATAGTTTGGTACCTTTCTCACGTACAATAACTGAAAATGCTTTACTGTACGACATGCAGTTTATATCACAAAATGTTTTATATAAATATGGTTAAGGAAAAACATATTTACAGTTATTTTTCTCTTCTCTCTTTCCTTTTTCCTCTGCTTCCCTTCAGTGTTCATTCAGCCATTAATGACATGAAGTGAGGCATGTGCATTTCAATCCCCACAAATTTAGCAAAGTCAACAAAAGTCCAATCTTTCCAGTTTTTCTTATAAAGCCATATTTCACAAATGTGATTTATGCTTTATAGTCTCTCATGTATTCTAATTTTAATGATACTTGTCTTCTTCCTGTTCATCTCAATCTCCCAACCCCCAAGCTCCAGTTCAAGTCCAAGGTACTCCGATTCTTCTGAGCAGCTTGTGTGCTTCTTTTTCTGCCTCTCAAACATTTTCCCTTGGAACATTGGAAAATGGTGTCAATGGAAAAGTCTCTCTATGAGCTCTCTATGAGCTTTATTATCAGAATAATGAAAAGAAGTGTTCACTTCTGTTTGGAAGTTCACATTTTGTTAGACATTTTTTTATTTCCTTGTTAACCTGTTCCATGTTAAATGACTTTGATCTACCAGGAAAACATATTATTTAGACAGCTGGGTGTAGCAGCTTGAATCTTTCACCTGTCTCAAAATATTCCATGATTGCTGTGATAAATAAATTTGCTTCTCTTTCACCTGGTGTACAGTGAAAAATATTTTCCACAAACACTCTGCTGTCTCCAATTTTTAATACTTTGTCCTTTTGTCACAGGTTTGTTCTCTCTGCTGGTATGATTATGTCTTTACTGTGTGCTTTCTCCTCTAACTATACCATTTTTGTAACTGCTTTCCTGGGATAGCCTAATACTCTGCCAGTGTTTTCTTCATTTCAGTCTCTGATTTTTGTAATTTTATCAGTTCATCTGAATAGCCTTTTAATGCTTTTTCCATTTTTCCAGCCTTTTGTTATTTGAGTTTATATTCTCTTTCAAGGTTTCATTTATTTTAATTGGCTTTGAGCACATTTGACCTATTTTTTCCTGTAGATTATTGGAAGCTATGTCTTGGATCAGAGTTGTTCTGCAGCTTTTTGCTGAACAGCTGCATGGTTCTTCCCAGTCAGTGTTTTCTCTTCACCTTTTCTAGTTGATTTTCCTTCAGACTCTTTTAAGTTTCTTCCCTGCTGGCACCCAGGCAGTGTATTTACTAGTCAGTAACTAAATTTACTAAAACTTGCAGAGTTTGTGGCCCTGATGTCTCAGTTTCCATTTTTACAATGGGAGAGCTGAAATCAAACTTTGGATCAATGTGCAGCCATCTGGGGCAGAGGTCTTCTCTATTTGAGACTATTTGCAAAATGTACCAGTATTTTCAGTGGGCGTACACTGAGGTTTATCAGTCCATTAGAAAATGTTTTGAGCTGTTACAGAATGAATTTTGAGAATCTCCACCATTTATTAAAATTTTGTCAGTTTTGGAGGATGTTTGTGTGTGTGTGTGTGTGTGTGTGTGTGTGTGTGTGTGTGTGTGTGTGTGTGTGTGTGTGTGTGTGTGTGTGTGTGTGTGTGCTTGTGGTTTCCTGACAGGCTGCTTGCTACCCCTAAAAAGGAAGGTAGAATGTATGAAGTTGTGACGGCCATGCCCTGACCCAGCAATCAAGGAGCCTCAATCCTCACCACTAACACCAGGGAGGTCGTCTCCGGGAAGAGGAAAGGATAACTAATGCACACAGTAAAGTAAAATTCCCTTAAGTGCACACAGAGATCACAGTCAGTCTGGGGCTGGTTGCTCCTTTGCTCACCAGGTCCCCAATAAGAGTCCCCAATGGCACAGCTATAGGATCCAGATCTCAGCCTAACTGGGCAAGCTAAAACCTCCAGTACCCTCTCTGTCCAACCAGTGCTTCGTGTCTCTGCCCAGGTAGCTGATACATACACACACACACTTTGAGAAGATGTTATATAACCACACAGACTTTCCTTGGAAAAGGCTGGCACAGGTTCTCCAGCTGTGTCCCTATTACCCTGACCATACGGTAGTAATTCCTGCCACCACCCAGTTAATTATCAGCTACTAAAAGGCCCTTAAAAGGGTGTCCAGTTATTACTGTGCAATGTTATAATCCAATGGTAGTATTACTAATCAGCCTCAAGGCTTATTGAAAGGGCTTATTACAATAAACTCTATAAATATATAATGTTCTCTAAAGCATACTTTATCTCAACATAAACCAGCCACAGGTAGAAGGTTTTAAAAAATATTTAATAATAAATAATTAAAACACAAAACAATACTATTACACCACAGAGATATCTAAGAGTTCGGAGATCACACAGAAACTTAAAACAATACAGTAGGATAGATCCGATGTCAAAGAAAAACACTTAATCTAACGTTCTTATCTTTAGCTAATCTTAAATAAAGAGCATAATAAGCAGTGCTGGGTTGATTGTCCAAGACAAATGCTTTCAGTCTCTCACTGAACAATAGTTTTTAAGCACTAACCAACAGCTCTGCTGAGGCCCTCCCAAATTACATCATTTTGACACTTAGGTTTTCGCAGGTCACAAACTGCATTATTTAGCAAGCTAACACCTGCTCAGTAAACTACAACAATACAAGGCATTTCACATATACACTCTAGCAGAAACCAGAACAATAAAGCATGTTTCCACATGTAAATTCTGGTCATAAACTTTAGCCTTAAAACAATGGGCATGAAACCTTCATCCAGACGCACTGGAGCCTACTCTTAAAACATGAAAGGGTCACAACATGCTTCACTGGGCCAGTAGAGTGCAATGTTGCCACATATTTTGCAGTTCCACATTTCACAGTATTCTTTTACACTCAAGAAAACATGCCTGTATTTTACATTTATTTATAGAGTTGATAGAATTATGTATCAAATTCTATTTGACTAGGCTGGCAGCCTTCGCCCATCGTCCTCCAATCTTCACCCCCCCCCCGGGGAACTAAGCAGGTTTTTCAAGTGCCCCTTGAGAAACATCACTTGAGAATGTCAGGTCTATCTGGGTGTACCTCACCCCATTCCCTGTCTTGAGAGCCCATCTGCATTGGTATTGCTACTCCCACTGTGGTGCTGCACTGACATATCATATGCTTGCAACCCCAGCCTCCATCTTAGCAACTTGTCATTTTGCTGACTGGCTCTGTTTAACCATGTTAGAGGGTTGTGATCTGTCATCACAGTGAATTTTTTCCATACAGATAAGGCTGAAGTTTTTGTAGTGCCCACACTATGGCTAGACATTTCTATCACTGCATAGCATTCCTCCCTGGGTTGGAGCCTACGACTGAGATAAACCACTGGGTGCTCTTCTCCCTCTGAAGAAATCTGGCTAAGTACAGCCCCCACCCCATAGTTTGAAGCATCCACCTGCACAACAAATTCTTTGTTATAGTCTGGACTGGCTAACACAGGGAGTCCTCCCAAAGCTTCCTTAGGCTTCTGAAATGCCTGCTCACATGCTGGGGTCCATGCTACCTTATCTGGCCTGTTCTTCATTGTCAGTTCTTTGAGGGGAGCAGCTATGGTACTGTAACTAGGAACGAAACTTTCTGTAGTACCCTGCTGTCCCTAAGAATGCCCTCACCTGCTTTTTGGTAACAGGTGCAGGCCATGCCTGAATGGCTTCCACTTTGGCAAGTTCTGGCCTTACCTTACCACTCCCCAATCTATGTCCTAGGTTGGAGACCTCTGCCATACCCACCTGACATTTGCTTGGCTTAATGGTCAATCCTGCCCTCTGTAGTCTGTCCAGCACCTCCCTGACATGCTGAAGGTGCTCTTGCCAGGAATGATTGTAAATAGCAATATCATCCATGTAAGTAAGGGTAAACCCTCCTGCTAAGATATGATCTACCAGCCTCTGGAAAGTCGCTGGGGCATTCTTCATCCTAAAGAGCATCTTTGTGAACTCGTACAAGCCAAAAGGAGTCACAAAGGCTGACTTCTCTCTGGCACTGGGAGTCAAGGTTACCTGCCAGTAACCCTTGGTAAGATCAATGGTTGTAAGATACGTAGCCTCACCCAGCTGCTCTAGGGCCTCATCTGTCCTAGGCATGGGGTAAGCATCTGCCTCTGTGTATTTCCTGTAATCCACACAAAACCTAGTGCTGCCATCCTTCTTTGGCAGCAGTACCACTGGTGAGGCCCAGGGACTGTTGGACTCTTGAATCACCCTTAGTTCCAACATCTCCTGTACCTCTTCCCTCAGAGTTTGTTTGACTCTCTCAGGCACCCTATAAGGGGCCTGCCTAATAGGCCTTTGGGGTCCTGTATCCACCTGGTGCTGCACCAGGTGAGTGCACCCTGGTTTCCCAGTGAACACGTCCCCAAAGTCCTGCAACACTGCTCAGATTTCTCGAACCTGGGTAGGAGATAACTGCTGGGATATTGCTACCCCTTCCACCGAGGTGTCAGCTCGAGCCTCACTGAGGAGATCAGTCCCTGGGTCTCTCTCAGACTCCTCCTGCAATCCACTGCAAATGCTCAGCACAAGGGCCTCCCTATCATGATAAGGTTTCATCATGTTAACATGGTACAATTTGTGCCCCTGCCTTCTGCTTAGCAGTTCCACCATGTAGTTAACATCACTTACCTTTCTTACCACCTTGTAGAGTCCCTCCCAAGCTGCTTGCAACTTTTGTCTGACAGGAATGAGAACCATCACCTGCTGCCCTACAGCATACTCTCTAGCACAAGCATTCCTGTCATACCGCACCTTTTTCTGTTGTTGGGCTTCTGCCAGGTTCTCCTGGGCCAAGCCCATGAGTTCCCCAAGCCTTGTCCTGAGGTTCAGGACATATGCCACAACAAACTCCTTGTGAGACTCACACTCACCTTCCCACTCATCTTAAATTAAATCTAGAGGTCCCCTCACCCTATGCCCATACAGCAACTCAAAGGGTAAAAAACCTGTGGATTCCTGGGGAACCTCTCTGTAAGCAAACAACAGATGGGGCAACTATTTGTCCCAATCCCTCTTAAACTGATCTGCAAATGCCCGTAACATAGACTTGATTGTAGAGTTTAACCTCTCAACAAGACCATTAGTCTGGGGATGGTAGGGGGTGATCTTCATGTGCTTCACCCCACAGGACTTCCACAGACAAGCTAGCAGGTCTGACATAAAATTGGCACCTCTGTCAGACAGTATTTTCTTTGGGAAGCCTACCCTGCTGAAAATCTCTAGCAAAGCATCTGCCACCTTCTCGGCCTCAATGAAGGACAAAGCCACTGCCTCAGGGTATCATATAGCATAATCTACCATCACTAGGATATACTTTTTCCCTGTGGAACTTAGGGTACTCAGAGGACCCACAATATCCATAACTACCCTCTGAAATGGCTCCTCAATCACAGGCAAAGGCATCAAAGGAGCTCTCACCTTGTCTCCTGCCTTGCCTACCTTTTGGCACTGCTCACAGGTCCTGCAGTACCCTGTTACATCGCTGGATATTCCAGGCCAATAGAAGTTTTGCATAATACACCTTTATGTACGTTTTATGCCCATATGACCTGCAAAGGTAATATCATGGGCTATGGCTAGAACCGCCAGACGGTAAGCTCTAGGCACTACCAACTGCTGTACTCTCTCACCGTCTAGCCCTCCCTCAGGAGTCCACTCTCTGTACAGTAACCCTTTGTTCCAATATACAGATTCCCCCTTCCCTTGAGAATCAGTTGCCTCCCTAGCTACTTGCCTCAGGCCTTGCAATTTAGGGTCTGAGAGCTGAGCCTGTCTCAAGTCTCTCCTTGTAACCCTTCCCAGCTCCCCTTTTACAGGAAGTCTGGCATCTTCTGACAGTGGTGCCTCACTGTCAGCCTGGGTACTACTACTCACCTCTACCTTTGCAGTTACCCTGTCCAAGGGAACATCAGTACCCACAAGCAACTGTGGCTCACATTCACTCTCACTGCTACCGAGTAGCTCCCTTACTGAAGTAACCACCTCATCAGTCCTGGCTGCAAGTATGAAGTCTGTCTGGGTCTCCCCCAGCATACCAGACTTGCATGCTTGTCTCCTAGCCTGACTGCCTTTAACTGCGTAAGTACATGGTACTGCCTCATCCAAATCCTTCCCTCTCAGGACATCTGCAGGATGGTAGTTCCATACCCCTGTTGTCTCAAGACAACCTACTTTTGGCATTTTGTCTTTCCCACTTACTGGCTCCCTCACCTTTGGTTCCCCACCTTGCCTCTGTGGACATCTGTATGCCACATGGTCCCACTGGTTGCATTCAAAACATTTCACCCTAGGTCCTGGACGTATACCTAGACTAGTGGCTTCCCCTGCTACTGGTGGATTCTGTTGGGGCAGTCTGTGCTGCCCACCATGGGTTCCTTTCGTCCCATGAGCAGTACTGGGGGTCCCTTTCCTGTGCAGGGCTGCCCTGCTTGCTAAGTATAGGTCTCCCTTCTTCCCCAACTCCGCTGAAGTAGCACACTATCAGCTAACCAGATCCTCATGTCCTCAGGCAAAATGCTAAGGGCTTGTTCCCTTACCAAAAGGTCTGCCAGCCCTTCAAAAGTGGTGACCTGACATCCACTCACCCAGCTATGAAAATAAGTGCTCAGTTCAACAACATATTCACATGCATTTTCATCTGCCTTGCGTCTATGCTCACAAAACTTTTTTCCTATACATTTCAGGTGTTAGCTTAAACATTCTAATACATGTCTTTTTACAGCAGAGTAATTAAAACAGTCAGTGACATGCATTTTTGCTAAAGAAGTTACAGCTTTACCATGGAGTAAGGGGGTCAGGAACCGTACCCAGAGCCTGTGGTAAACTTCATACTGTTTACATACCCGCTCAAACATATGAAAGAAGCTATCAAAATGATCCCCCTCTTTAAACTGTGGAAGAAGTTTACTGACCTTTTGTGCTTCTGGGGTCCGGTTACTCCCTTCCTCATTACCTCCATGACTCTGGCGAAGAGTCAGCATTTCCCTCTCATGCTTTCTCTGCCGTTCCTGTCCTTCAGCTTCTAGGCTTCTCATTCTCTCAGCTGCTTCTAGTTCCATATTCCTGGCCTCCAACTCAGGTCTCTTCAGCTCCAGCTGGATTTTTAAGTCCACTGCAGAAAGGTTGAGCTGTCCATTCTCCGAGGATATTGTATCTCCACTGCCAGTCTGATTGTCCTCCAGGCTGCTGTTATCCGATCCAAGGCTGCAATCAGGTCTGCTTTAGTAAGGTATCCATGCACCAGCCCCCTAGCCTGGCACATCTCTGCTGGCACCTTGTCAGCTTTCCATACTCCTCTGCTAACATGATGCCTGCTCACCCTGACTAACACTAAGCCAACAAAAGAAATAAAACAACTGTGATCTGAACTCTGAGTATACACTGTGTGGCTGTTTTAGAGTATAAAACACTTTTAGAGATGACTGTACATAAGTTACAGGAATTCACTCTACCCACACCACTACAAGCCAATTTGTGTGTGAAGTAGATCCCACCTCTGCAAACCAAATGTGATGGCCGTGCCCTGGCCCAGCAATCAAGGAGCCTCAATCCTCACCACTAACACCAGGGAGGTCATCTCTGAGAAGAGGAAAGGATAACTAATACACACAGTAAAGTACAATTTCCCGTAAGTGCACACAGAGATCACAGCTAGTCTGGGGCTGGTTGCTCCTTTGCTCACCAGGTCCTCAATAAGACTCCCCACTGGCACAGCTATAGGGTCCAGGTCTCAGCCTAACTGGGCAAGCCAAAACCTCCAGTACCCTCTCTGTCCAACCAGTGCTTCGTGTCTCTGCCTAGGTAGCTGATACACATACACACACACTTTGAGAAGAGGTTATACAACCACACAGACTTTCCTGGGAAAAGACTGGCACAGGTTCTCCAGCTGTGCCCCTATTACCCAGACCATACAGTAGCATTTCCTGTCACCACCCAGTCAATTATCAGCTACTAAAAGGGCCTTAAATGGGTGTCCAATTATTACTGTGCAGTATTATAATCCAGTGGTAGTATGATTAATCAGTCTCAAGGCTTATTGGAAGGGCTTATTACTATAAACTCTATAAATATATAAAGTTCTCTAAAGCATACTTTATCTCTGCATAAACCAGCCACAAGTAGAAGGTTTTAAAAATATTTAATAATAAATAATTAAAGCACAAGACAGTATTACTACACCACAGAGATATCTAAGAGTTCAGAGATCACACAGAAACTTAAAACAATACAGTAGGATAGGTCTGATGTCAAAGAAAAACACTCAATCTAACTTTCTAATCTTTAGCTAACCTTAAGAGAAAACACAGTGCTATAATCCTGTTTACATACATAAAGAGCATAATAAGCAGTGCTGGGTTGATGGTCCATGACAAATGCTTTCAGTCTCTCACTGAACAATAGTTTTAAACACTAACCAACAGCTCTGCTGAGGCCCTCCCAATTTACATCATTTTGACACTTAGGTTTTCTCAGGCCACAAACTGCATTATTTAGCAAGCCAACACCTGCCCAGTACACTACAACAATACAAGATATTTCACATATACACTCTAGCAGAAACCAGAGCAATAAAGCACCTTCCACATGTAAATTCTGGTCATAAACTTTAGCCTTAAAACAATGGGCATAAAACCTTCATCCAGATGCACTGGAGCCTACTTGTAAAACATGAAAGGGTCATAACATGCTTCACTGGGCCAGTAGAGTGCAATGTTGTCGCATATTTTGCAGTTCCACATTTTACAGTATTCTTTTACGCTCAAGAAAAGATGCCTGTATTTTACATTTATTTATACAGTTGATAGAATCTATTTGAGACTATTTGCAGAATGTATCAGTATTTTCAGTGGGAGTACAGTGAGGTTTATCAGTCCGTTAGAAAATGTTTTGAGCTGTTACAGAATGAATTTTGAGAATCTTCACCATTTATTCAAATTTTGTCAGTTTTGAAGGTTTTGTGTGTGTGTGTGTGTGTGTGTGTGTGTGTGTGTGTGTGTGTGTGTGTGTGTGTGTGTGTGTGTGCGCATGTGG
Organism: Protopterus annectens; assembly: GCF_019279795.1. Lineage (NCBI taxonomy): Eukaryota > Metazoa > Chordata > Ceratodontiformes > Protopteridae > Protopterus > Protopterus annectens. Next base: position 179,191,027 of record NC_056733.1, read on the forward strand.
GGGGTTGCTTGTGCTTTCCTGACAGCCAGCTTGCTACCCCTAAAAAGGAAGGTAGAATGTATGAAGTTCCTTTGTCTTTTTAAGGTTTTACACACTCTTCCCAAACCTGATGTAGCTTTATTTATTCATACTGCTTCTAAACAGTTAGTTAATTACTATCTTACTCTTTTTGATAATGATGGGAAGATTATTGATGCATACAGTAAATAGTATATGCTTCTGCAACTTTGATTTTCACAGCTTTGAATTGTTAGGCTCACATGTTAATGATTGTTCTAAATCTGAAAATATAAGGAATGTTTGGTCAGCACTTTCTTCTTGAGAGGAAACATCTGCTTTAAATGATTTAGTTTCTTCTATTGTACTAGTCACTGCTCTCTGTGTACAGTGTGCGGATGACTCATTTGTTAATTCTTCCAGAGTTGTGGCCTCTGGTACTGTTTTGAAGAAGTTTGCCTGGTTGCATTCTCAGAACTTCCCAGGAGGACATGAATAATGAGATTTTATTTTCTATTTTGGATAGAGATTCCTTTTTTCCTTCTTTTGCTGTAGAGGTGACCAAGAAGTGTGATGAAAGGGTTTAGTTAAATCAGGCAATCTCTAAGATTTTCTGACTGCCTTTTTCAAATTTTCTAAGGGATTCTCTAACCCCACTGAAAAATTAAATTTAATTTAATTTAGATGCTGCTGCTGTGCTATGCTGGACTGGAAAGGACTGGAACCAAAGTCTTCTTAAGACACAAAGTCTTGCTGGCTGTTTATTGCTGAATTAGAGACGCAGAGTTTTGCATGACTGCATTTGTAGACTGTTTAAGGCACCAAATTGCGCACTGATAAAAAAATGTATTTTGCAGCACAGTACTATTTCACTATAAGCATGGTTACTAATAAATAACTTATTTTTATAACAAACAAGACATACGACTGTAGTTTACAAATTTAACATTGAAAGTTTTTCCTTCACAACTGATATGGGCGATGGATTTATACCATTCCATTCTCCAGTTACTTCGGAACCTGAGTTCCTACAAATACCTCTAACAAAGCTTAGTATAAAGTCTTATATACCCTTTTAGTCACGCACTTTAGATTTTTTTTTCCTTTTGGTATCTTTTTTGGGTTTACTACAGAAACTTCTGTTCTGCTGATACTTTTCTTTCCAGACATGTTTAAGGTAATGTTTTGTAATCGACTTTTCTGTTGTCCTTCTGCGAAACCATTTTTGCTGATTTTATATAAAGATGTTCATTAACAGAAGTCTGAAAGGAAACATCTGTGAGAATACAAAAATTGTGCCCAATATACACCAAATACCTCTGCTAAAGTCCTCTGTACAAACTTGAATCCAAAAACAGTAAGCTGAGGTAAGGCTCCAGAATCCAAATAGTTGAACAGGTAAATGATTCAGTCTTCAGAAAGTAGTAAAAAACAATGCCTTCTTTAATGTCACACAAGCGCTTTCACAGAATGCTTCATCAGGTGTATATAAAAAACAATCAGCAGCACCTCTTTAAATACCTTAAATTTAACCACATGACTAACAGATCTAATTAATTTAAAGTTATATACTTTCTAAACCAAAAATAAAGATAAATGAAAATAAATAAATATATACAGAAATATATGCATAAATTTATATATTCACAACTGATATAGCTGTTTATAAAGGTGAATATAAAATACAGTCTGTATATATTTAATAGAGGGAGAACAGCATAGGTTTAAATTTATGATAGTTTCTAGGACAATGAATCCAATTGAACCAGGAATCCAGGACGCCAATTAGATAGTGTAGAAACAATCCATCTTTAATGAAACCAACAGTTTTAGCGCTTTCATCTCGTGATAGAGACTTCATCAGAAACATTTAACTGCATTTAATTGAACATTTATATAATATTTGAATCAATGACATCACATAATGATTAACATTTAAAACATCAACCTAAAAATATATGTGAAGCTAGACTGTATACATTGAATATATATACCTGTTGTATTTTTGTATGTATTTTCATTTTAGTATATATTGGCATCTTGGGTCTTGTTTAGAACACAAAATTTTGTTTAAAAACTTTGTTAAAATGTATTATTATATAATAAACTTCTGAATAATAAATAATGAATAAATATATTATATAATTTATGTATATGTAAAATTGTATTAAAAATCTCAACTAATGTGTAAATATATCAATTTGTAACCTCTTAAAAAATCTATTTTATTGAATCAATAAAAAATACTTAAACCTTATCCTAGAAAATATATGTGTTGTGTATAAATAGTTAGTATAAAATATGAACTTATTCCAATTGAACATTTCAACTTTACAAGTGTAAAAAATAATAATATATATGAAGTATATATATATATATATATATATATATATATATATATATATATATGTATGTTGTTCAAATATTGTTGGCCCTTTCAATAAGTAATGGTACTAGTGATACAGTTTCATTTAGTCCTGGGGGAAACATAGAAGCCAATCTAAACTGCCATTGGCTTTCCTTCTTTTTTAACAAGTTTTTCCAATCACCACCCCTGGTATCTGTTTTTATAGTGTCTAAAATACCAAAGACAAATTTCTTGAATCCAACACAAGAGGTGCTATGTTTACACAAAGCATTAGTGTTCTTGTGGTTCTTGATATCGTTTAAGTGCTCATAAATTCTGTTTTTCAGAAGTCGTTCAGTCTTGCCTACATAAAAATGTTTGCAGGTACAACATAAAGCCAGGTATACCACTCCCCTGGTGTTACAATTACCATTTTGTAAGTGTACCTTACTGTTCATAATGTTGTTTAACATTAAAGTTGGCTCAACATAAATATAAGAACAATAGTGACACATGCCACATCTTTTTGTACCTTGTTTGTTTTGGGGAGTGTTAGATCTTTTGTGTTCCAAAAGTTGCTTCATGTTGAAACCCATTTTGTTGACAAATCTGGGTGTATTACCCAATTTCTTGTATATAACATCATTTGATCTGAAAATGTTCCAATTCTTTTGGAAAATATTTTTGATAGCAGGGGTTCTTGTGTTGTATGTTAAAACACAAGTGGTGTTGAAATCATGAGTGTTTCTCCCCCGACTGTAGTGTTTTCAGAAGAACCTAATAGGGGGATATATTTTTGACCTCATTGATAGTAAACATTTTGTAGAGTGGAATTAATCAAATCTATGGGGTGTCCCCTCTCCAAAAACATTTCTCTTAACAAAGTGAATTCATATTCCAGATCTTCTTTGTGGGAGGTCATCCTGGCAATTCTAATAGCTTGCCCTTTTATTATACTAACCTTTTGTGATATAGGATGATAGCTCTCAAAGTGTAAGTAGGCATTACAGAATGTTTTCTTTCTAAATATTTTTGATTTAAACTGTTTATTTGATTTGTCCTTGATAATACAAGTGTCAAGGTAATTGATACTCAATGTGTTGTATTGAAAAGTAAAAGAAAGGAAGGCAGTACTACAATTGATGTAGTCTATAAATTTAATGATTTCTTCTTCAGGGCCTCCCCACAAAATAAAAATGTCATCCAGGTATCGAAGATAAAGTTTAATATGGGGCCAAAATGGACCATCAAATACATATTGTGTTTCCCATCCTAGTAGGACCAAGTTGGAATATACTGGTGAACAAGTAGTACCCATAGGTACACCAGTAACTTGTTGATAAAATTCCCCTTCGAAACATAAGAAGTTATTTTCAAGAACTATGTTCATCAATTCACATATTAAATTTACCTTATCATTGTCAAGGTCCGAGAATTTAAATAATACTTCCTCAAACAAAGTCATCCCTTCATTTTTGGGAATACATGTGAACAAGTCCTTTACGTCTATGGTTAAAAACAGAACATTGTCTTGAAATAAATCTTGTTTGACACTTTTTGGAAATTCCCATGAATCTTTTAGTAAATGAGGGGTCTTATGAACTACATGTTGTATATGAGAATCAATGAATACAGATAGTGAATGTGTTTTGGATCCCTTGGCCGCCACTATTGGTCTGAAAGGAGGCCTGGAAATGTCCTTATGTATTTTTGGTATTCCAAAAAATACCGGTATTTTAGGAAATTTTGTAAAAAGAAAATCATACTCACTAGGACTAATTCTCCCTTCCAAAAGATATTCCTCTAAATAACTATTAATTCTGGAATAAGAAATGTTGATTTGATTTTTGGAAGTGTGACTGTAGGTGTTCTCGTCAAATAATAAATTTAGCATGGCGTTGGAATAATCCATACTCTTGAAAATGGCTATCCCCCCACCTTTGTCGGGAACCATAATACGAATGCTGTAATCATTTCTTAAGTCACATAGTAAATTAAACTCATTCTTGGTTAAATTCCAATAATCCAACCTATAATTTTGTTTGAATTCATTGTATATATCTTCCATGACCAATTTTTCATAGGTTTCCAGTAAGGGATGTAAAGGTGGATTAAAAACACTCTTCTTTTTTAATCTCTTGTCAATGTCTGTAGTGTTTCTAACATTGTCTTGCAAAGGTTCTAAGAGTATCTCTAAGTTTAATTTTCTGACAAAAAGTTTCAAAGCTTCTATATTTTCTACAAGATCACCTCTATTAGATGAGATGAACTTAATGCCCTTTGAAAAAAGGTTAAAATGATCATCAGTAATAATCAAGTCTGAATAATTGTAAATAGTAAAACCTCCTCTTTTAAAAACAATATTTTCTATATTGCCTCATGATGCCCATATTCATCATATAGACAGGCGTTAACACTGGGAATTGACACTTGGACATGCCTGAATATTTAACTATTTCCCACTAGATATGTGAGGAAAGTGTGTACAACAGCTGTTTTACTCTAAGCAAGTGGGAAATGTAAGTACAAACAGTGTTTACCTGTAGGTAATGAGGAGGATCGAGTGCTATAGTAATTAGTAGCTCATGTAGTGCTTACATGTTCTGAACAAGTGCTAAGCATGAATAAGCAATACAGATAGGGTGTCAGATAACATAAACACACTGCCCCCCCCAGCAGGTACACAATCACATATCCATGAACACTACAGAGCCCCTGTAACCATAACTATGATGTGCACTCAGGCTGCATGAGACCTGTCCACATCCCTGGTTGTATCATACACATATGGCAAAACAGTTTGCTCTACACATACACATCATGTAAAACATAGCTTCATGTCAGTCTGTGAAAACACTGAATGGTGTACACCAACAGTTATCACAACCCACAAAGTGGAGACACCACTCATAATGGGAGGCACTGCACTATTACCCTGCTGAGTCTGGTCTGAAAGTCCATGAACCTTAATCAATGTATATGTTGTTAGCAGTACAGATGTAGATGACAGTACGGATGATTTCACACTGCATATCATACCTGTGACAGGTCATAGGACATCATCACCCATACTGTGTTCTACCTACACTCAGTATACTAGATGTATCTTTGTATGTCACAGGAGTGTTCTGCCAGTGGACTGACAGAACCAACACTACAAAAGGTGTCTGAGTAATATGTGCATGTCACACCAGTGGCAGCTACAGTAAAACAGGGTTAATTTGTTGTACTCCCCCTCATAGTAGCCCATACCACACATACAAATGGGAGGCATATGCGTATGTAAGTATGTGAATGGCTATGAGCTAGGAGCAGTAGCTGACTCAGTGTTGTGGACAATATACAGAATGGGCTTTGTGGGTGAGGTGTGTGACATATGTGCACAATCTGACAGCTGCATATTGCATTGTCACTGCTAGGTTAATAACCCTGTACCCATGAACTACCACCTAGGCAGCAGTCAACATAATGGACACTGCGTGTAAGGGATGGTGCTGTGCAGTTTACCTCCCTGAGCTAGTGATGTCACCAAGCCTATTAGGTAGTCATAAGAGGCAACCCTAGTCATGACAGGGTGCCATCCATGAACATGGAGATCATTGTACAGCCATACTCATCACTCAAGTGACCAATATCGGATCACATATCACCTTTAAGGGGTATTGCCCATGTTTGGATGGGCGACACCAGCCTTTACAATTCTCATCTCCACTATGTAGCGTGATGCCTACCCTGCATAAAGACATGTCCAACACTGTGATGTTGGACATGCTACAAGTACATATCCTGATCTGAAATACATACGTCATGGACCTCCACCTTCCTAGTACAAGGATCGCCACATGCTGGACAGATCCTTCTGCCATACACGTTACATACTCCTGCCATATTATGCAACCCTATCCAGCAAAGCTGCACATTTCACCTCTGTCAGACATGGTGTGATGACCGCATGGTAAATGTATCATTAACTGTCTGGATCAGTTATGTGGCACTGCTTCACCTGGCGCCGGAAACATGGCTGTCGGCTACAGCTAGAAAACCTTACATCCTACGCTCATACATGTCCCAGGGCATACAGACTACTACATGACCTTGGCCGTACATGCTGTAGTTGATAACCATCCCTGCAAATACCATCCGGCTAGCCATTGTCCCATGTGTATCACGTGTGCAACACAGGCGATACGTGGCCGGATGTTGAACTGCTGTACAGTGCCGTGTAGATGTATATGGCAAAACACATGCATGTAAAGGCTTCCATGTGCATGTCTGCATTGTCACAGGTCATGTCCGTTAAAGCAGTGTATGTGTTGATATGTAACATATACACAGCATCAAGGTCAACAGCATTAATGTGGACACATCCAGGCATGTGCTGATAGGTAAGAACACCAGTACAGGCAAACAGACATGCCCACATCAAGGCAACATCCACATGGAGTATGAGCAATGTAATCAGGTGACACACATATATGGTGATAATACCCAGTCCCCATTGGGTGTCACATGTGTGTGACACAAACATGTCAGTGGTGTCAGTGTCATGAAGATTTGCAAAGACATCTGTTCATATGTAATAAATGTGATACACATGTATGTGCAGCTGTATCTCTGTGCATCTCTGAGATACTGTGACCTGTCTCCATCATTATGTCTTCCACATATGCCATGAGCAAGGCTCCCAGCCTATACCCGCTTGGAGGATGAGGCCCTTATACCTTACCTCCAAGACAACTATGATGTCTTGTTTAACCATGTGCCACAACATGCATAGCAGCATGACGACCTGTGGCAGGAACGTCACAGGAGGGTTAATGATGTGGGTGGCCATAACTGCACATACCAGCAGGTGCGCAGACACTGCACAGACCTGATCAGAGGTGCGAAACAGTGTGCAAATGTAGTCGCCAGGGAACAAGGTGCAATAGGTGGTGGGCCACCAACCCATCCCCCACTCACACGTACCGAGGAGCTACTGGCCAACCTGGAGACACCATCAGAACAGCATCCACAAACCCTAGCTGCCATCGTGGAGGTGGGTGTCTCTCAACCACCGAGCCTGGAGTTGCCTGGTAAGTCACTACTGCACATATAACTATTATAACCCATATAGTTGCATGTGTCACTGTACAGTATGTAATGTAACATCATATGCAAGGCATGTATACATACATGCCGCATACTATAGTATGCTACTCTGTGTATGTACACGTGCATACTCCATAGTATATCCTATTGCACTGGCAAATGTGTTAACATGCACATTGCACCCTGTAGCTGTCATACAGTCGTAAATAATGATCATACTGCTGTGTCACCCCTATATAGGTACCTCTGGCATTCCGCAGAGACAGCAGGCCATTGCAGGTGAGACAGTTATAAGTATCAGGCATGTTAATGCACAGATCTATTCGCCATGTGACCAGTTAACACATGTACACATAATGTATGGTCCGGTCACAATATACAGGTTGCATTTTTAATCCATCACCCTGGCTACCCATGTGCAATACTTACAAACTAAGTGAAACACCAACATGAAACCGCAGAAACTGTCATTGCTAGAGGTGTGGACAGCTGTGCATACAACGGTGGAGGTGTTGTTCATTGTAGAAATATGTACTGTACATCAGAACTACACATGTGGGGTACACAAACAGTACTACACAGTGAGCTGGTGTATGGGCACCCCGCAGGATTCACCATTGTGGAATATGCCCCTGCAATGAGTGCACATATTGTGATGTGCCATCTGACATATACATGACATGTAGTGGTTCGGCTGCAACATTGTCTCACTATCCCATAAAACATACCCCACATACCAAACATGCAACCCTTTGTCTGCATAACCCTGTGGACAGTGAAGTATCCGACATCTATGGGTGTCTGTCGTATGGGACAACACAGACATGTGAGATAGATGGCCATCACAACCGTTTGGCCAACACATGTTCACACATGGCTGTGGAGGATGGCCAGAGACATATAGCAACACACAGTAGATGTGATGTGTTTGTGTGTACACCCTGTTGTACATTGGCTACACATGGTCCAATTATAGCCTTTGTTGAATGGTTATATTGCAGATGTGGAACACTGGACATCCTACAAGCCTTTGCACAGCTTGTGGAGGCGTAACTTCATTCGACCACATAAGATGTGTTGAACATCATGACTGTGTCACAGCATGACAGTAGTCACCTGTACAGCATCCACATACATACACAGACAACCACATCAGGCCACAGATACAGTACATTTCCCTTGCTGCTCTTGGACATCACTGTCAGTCGTGCACCTCATGTGTGTGGTACACAAATGTCATGTGGGACATGGTGTATTGACAAGTCTGCCATGTGTGGACATGGTTGCCAGGCAGCTAAAATATGTCTGCAGATGTGCAGGGGTGTCATCTGTATGTCCTGCAGTGACCTGTGTCACACATTACACATCATGATTTAGTGTGTATACACCTCAGCGACGTGGGTCACAATCCACAGTATATATGTATTGTGTATGCACACAGTCATGGCTATGCACTGTGTGTGTAATCCACACTGTATAGCAATAGAGACACCTCATGATTCCGTGCAATGGCACTGTGTCTATACTTCACACTGTATAGCAATATAGATGCCTCATAATACCCTTCAATAGTCATGCACATCTGCTAAAAGTGCATTTTATCTGTAGGGTGTACAGACAACACTGCAATGTGACACCATTACACCACTGTACATGTGACAGGACGCCATTGTGTCAAACATGTATGCATGTCAATGCAATCGTCAGCAGATTACATGTCATACTACATGTTAATGTCAAGGTCATATGCCACACATCAGCCATATGTACTGTTAACCTGTGCTGGTCCACATGGTGTAACACAGGGTTGCATGCTTACTACCATGATTGTGTGAAATGCATGGCTTCTGCTATGACACATGCTTGCTGTTGTGTGCAACCCAGGGATGTATGATAACTACCACTATTGTCTGAGCTGCACGCCATCTGCTGTATTACATGCATGTTGCAGGCCTTCTGTCAAATCACATGCATGGTGTGTGTGTGTGTGTCTGTATTGTAATGTAGAGTCTTTTTTTGCCTTCACAGGTGATGTAGGTGCGTTACCCTCCTGTGGTCCATCTGATGTTAGTGTCCCCACAGACTCTAGCAGTGATGATGAACATATGCTTGAGGCAAAGACAGGGTTGTCGGGGCTGAATCTGTGCCATTGGTTGCCATTCCACCAATATACCCCTCATCCCCACACACAGATCTCTTGCCAACACATACCCCATCACCAGTGGCCATAGAGGAAGGACAGCGTGTAGTAGCTTGGAACAGGAACGTGTGGTGGCTACAGAAGGTGTATATTCACACCATGGTGTCATTCAAGTGATTGGAGATGTGCCACACAGGCATGTGGCCAGTGCTGCTCGTAGGAGGACCTCTGGCTGACATGCCCCTGCAGGACAGAGGGCAGCAGCTGGTGTCACCAGATGCATGTTTCAGACTGTAATGGTGTCACAGGCACGTGCTGAATGGCAGAACAGAGAAGGGCAGAGGCTTCAGAGGGCTGCTATCCATTCTTTAAACAACAACATCCAGGCATTGACAAATGCACAACAGCAGATTGCTGATGTTTTGGACAGACGATTAGGTGACATGGTTGGAATCCTTGACCATGGCATGACATTCCGCGAGCGTGAGCTGTCTGTGCTGGAACATCTGGTAGGAGTGAGGTGTAGGGCACATGGACGTAGGCCAGCTACATCAGCAGGTCTACGTGAATGAGCCAACTCACATGCCCGCTCCCATAGTGGCAGTAGCAGCAGTAGCAGTGCAGCTGTTGTTGCGCTGTCCACACCAGGACACAGCAGGCCACGTGGACATGGCCCTGGATGGTCCCAGTGGGGACACGGTTCCAGTGGACATGTGTCATCAGACAGTACCCAATCTGCACCTCTGCCTGGTAGTGTCCGTGCAATCCCAGGCAGGCAGAGGTCATGTGGCCATGGCCAGACACCGTGAGCTGTAAAACCTGGTCTGTACAGTCTGGAGCTGTTAATAATACCCCTGTGTAGGCCAGACACATGGCAGAACTGTGTGCACACATACACGCACACACCAGAAACATCTGTAGGTCACCGCAACACTCGCATGCATAGCAACCATACATGGCCAATTAGATCACCAGCCCTAACCCATACACATGATGTCATCCACTGGTGCAGTCTAGGCTCCTGGCAAACATTATTACCCTGTGCATATGATGATGCCTGTGCCGCATCCCTGTCATCCACACCATCGGTGCAGGGACATGCTCATATGGTCTGATGCACAGGGTGAACAGAATAGGGAGATAATTGTAGATCACAATTGTTGTGTACTGTTGACACGCAGCAGACATATCATGTTGTACAGGTTTAGAATGCATTGTTTTCTGTTCACAGTGTGTGTCTTGGTAACAACAGTAGCAGCATGTTGGTAATGATGTCCTGCTTCCCTCCTTCAGGTCTAATTGCATGTGCTGTTGAGTACCAGTGTTTGCAGTTTCCCATGTGTAAATGTGGGCTACTCACAGGCATGTATGGCAATACCAGCATGCTATACATAGCTTCAACCTCACTGTTAGAAAGGCTGACATTCCAAAGATGTCTACACATCTACTGATCCAGGAGCATGGGAGCTGTGTACTAAGCTATAGTGGCTAGAGATGTGACATCCATACCAGGTGACATCACAGGTACAGTTACATGGGGCGGGGAGTTTACATAGCAGTCTAGCTGATGACAAGGGTAAAGGCCAGTTGATAGCTTGAGGCCTCACTGTGTAGCAGTAATACACATTCACATTACAAGATGAGAATACACAACTACACACACACACACACACACACACACACACACACACACACACACACACACAAGTATTCACACACATGTATTCAGACACAGTAACATGCCCACACTCACGGGGTCAGCGACACTGTAACACACACACACTTGATAGTGTTGAGGTGAGGACCCCTGCCTATGTGGTAATTACCATTACAGTACTGTGCACCCACATGACGCGACACAGAGAATGAACATGTACAGGTAGTCAGTAATGCCTAAAATCGACGGCATCAACAGAGTAGTAGATTGCATCACCTGGAGGGGTTAGAAGTCCTATCTGTTCACTATGGTAACATACATCCTCATTCCATAGACCAGACAGCCATACATACATCCACGCACACACACACACACACACACACACACACACACTGTGGAGTCCACAATTGAATGTACCTATGTCATGCACATACAGATAGCTCACATGTGTGTGATACACACCCCACCCCTGCCTGTGTCTTGCTTTCTACACTGCAGTGTGTACAGATCTCTACAACAGTGTACAGGGGTGTGAGTAACAATTGGCATGTATTCCCCACCATACGTGGCATATATGGACACACAAGCAAACACACTTGGCAGTACTGTGAATCAAACACCTGCTATCTTATGATACGTATGACAGACATGCTTCAGTATTGCCCGCATTACAATGTGTACCGACGCTATCTTTGACAATTGTGCTGATATATGCACATGGGAGGTCTTAAGTGTTACAGGTGTCAAGTGATTTACAGTCAGTGACACCCTGACCGCTGTGTAGATTGTATGTCATCCCCTTCAATTAACGGAAACATAGCTTAGTGTTTGTACATGTTATGGTAGGACGGCTTGTGACTCACCTGTGAGCTGTCTTCAGCAAACATCCATCTGCAAAGATGGCCCACCACTTGTTATATCCACACATCCACCCATACATGATGTACATCTTACCGTACTGTCAGTATTTCGCCATATATAGTTGGCAATGATGGGGCTGCATTGCAACTGCATGTTGTAGTAAGACACAGATCACCTGCAAACATCAGCTACTGCACACGCATGATAGCTGAATGCACACTACATGTACATTTGTGTAGGTCCTACATTCCTGTCATTTAGCCATGTTTGTAGGCATTACAATTGGAGGACATGTGTGATGACATACATGACACATGGACTGTTGTATGATATGATAGTTATCATGGGTAATCAGTACAGAGGGAATGTTAACTCTGCCAACATTGTTATCACACCTTATGTACTGTTAGCATTCAACAGCCATGGACCTACTTTCCATGTGCATGTGTGTAATTGCTGTAGCCAACTGTCTGCACAAAGGACAGCAACAGCTATGCTATGTACGTATGTGTTCTGTGTGTGTGGGGCATGTACATATCCATGGCAGGTACATGTATGTCATATCCAAACATGAGGGTGTTTACTAGTATACAGCAACAGTCATCTGTTACAGCTGTATATGACCCAGGGCCCCTGTTATGTGTACAGCCGACCTGGTTATGAACAGTGGTATCCTTGCATTGCATAACACATGATGCAACCGTGTCAGTACATGGGTAGTCTGCACAGTTGCTGTAGAGCTAGGTACAGTCCACTGGTCATGGGTCACATGGTGTTGTTTTAATATATGTTCTACCACGTGTATGGATGTGTGTTGCTGATCCAAGGACATGGTGATGTCTGAGGGCTGCATCCTAGAATGCAACTTTTGACACTGTGATATGCACCTGTCACATCTGTGATGGCTTTTGAGGGTGTACTGGTCAGTACATGTGAGTGGCCTTCATGTAGGTGAGGACACCGCCACCTGGAGCGGTCCATAATGGTGTTATGGCCCACATGTCTGTATCCGAGGTATACGGGGGTAGTGCTGTTGTGCACAACTGAGCCGTCAGCCAGGAATTCCTCACTGCACAGATGTCAGTATTCCCCATTGTTGGATCTACATTGGCAGCTGTGATTACAAATGCTACACATCTAGCACTGTTTAGCATACACATACAATGCAGTTGTCCTCTAGGTGTCAGGGTGTTAACCTGGTCTCAGGACATTCGTCTTTGAATGGCACTAAATGGGCGAAGTAGCCACTCCTAGCAGGACATCACCACAGGTGATATTAGTGTGCCAGGTTTAGATTGGTACATCTTAGGTGTGTAGAAGACCGGTGTCAGATATATGTAGTGCAGTGTTCATGCTAACAATGACAACTATCGACACACTGTGCATTTCCATGTTTAGAATCAGACTACATACAAAACAGCCCTTTGCTACTAAGTGTGTGAGCATGCCCAGTATGATGTTGTGTAGATGGACTCACAGTGCATTCCAAACAGCCGTGTGCTACTAAGTGTGTGAGCATGCCCAGTGACACCTTGTGTTGGTTATGTGCCTCTATGTGTATGGGCATGGCCATTGTAACCCTGTATAGCGATAGTGGTCGTCCAGGCAACAGATGGCCATACCCCACTTCAGGATGGATTTCTACATTGAACACACTGGTTCACAGGTATGTACATCGTAACTGCCAGCATCCACGTCGATGTCCGCATTCCTAGAAGGTCATATTGACAGTCTTGAAAGGTGTAGTGTCTGTGGCGTGACTCGTATCTATGTAGTATTGCAATAGTGGTTCGTAGATAGGCAGTTGTCCTGATCACACTAATGGCGTGTGTTTGTCTCCATCTGCCTGGGGACAGTAATATGCTTTTAGACTGCTCACACTCCATACAATCCCTATCGGCGTCTTTTCCATTGCTGATGATGTCACCCATCTAGAAGTATGCCTCTGGTAGTGCCTTGTCCCAGTAATCTCGGTAGCACGTTCTGTAACTGCGTAATGCTGTAGTGTGATAAGGTAGTTAGATCTGTGTTCTAATCCCAGCAATGCCAACTGTGTGTGTGTGTGTGTGTGTGTGTGTGTGTGTGTGTGTGTGTGTGTGTGTGTGTGTGTGTGTGTGTGTGTGGTGTGTTTCCGTCTGCCTGGGGACAGAATAATGCTTTTAGACTGCTCACACTCCATACAATCCCTATCGGCGTCTTTTCCATTGCTGATGATGTCACCCATCTAGAAGTATGCCTCTGGGAGTGCTGTGTCTCAGTAATCTTGGTAGCGTGTTCTGTAACTGCGTAATGCTGTAGTGTGATAAGGTAGTTAGGTCTGTGTTCTAATCCCAGCCATGCCAACCGTGTATGTGTGTGTGTGTGTGTGTGTGTGTGTGTGTGTGTGTGTGTGTGTGTGTGTTTTCGTCTGCCTGGGGACAGAATAATGCTTTTAGACTGCTCACACTCCATACAATCCCTATCGGCGTCTTTTCCATTGCTGATTATGTCACCCACCTAGAAGTATGCCTCTGGGAGTGCTGTGTCCCAGTAATCTCGGTAGCGCATTCTGTAACTGTAATGCTGTAGTGTGATAAGGTAATTAGGTCTCTGTTCTAATCCCAGCAATGCCAACTGTGTGTGTGTGTGTGTGTGTGTGTGTGTGTTTCCGTCTGCCTGGAGACAGAATAATGCTTTTAGACTGCTCACACTCCATACAATCCCGATTGGCGTCTTTTCCATTGCTGATGATGTCACCCACCTAGAAGTATGCCTCTGGGAGTGCTGTGTCCCAGTAATCTTGGTAGCGCGTTCTGTAACCGCGTAATGCTGTAGTGTGATAAGGTAATCAGGTCTGTGTTCTAATCCCAGCCATGCCAACTGTGTGTGTGTGTGTGTGTTTCCGTTTGCCTGAGGACAGAATAATGCTTTTAGTCTGCTCACACTCCATACAATCCCTATCGGCATCTTTTCCATTGCTGATGATGTCACCTACCTAGAAGTATGCCTCTGGGAGTGCTGTGTCCCATTAATCTCGGTAGCACATTCTGTAACTGCGTAATGCTGTAGTGTGATAGAATAGGCAGGTAGGTGTTCTGTTCCAAGGCATGACAGGTGTGTGTGTGTTTGGTAGTCATATCCTGTGTATTGGTATCTGTGAGTGGCTAGCTCCAGGATGTGTTGAGCGTGTTTTGTTGTTTTCCTATATAGTGTCCATAAGTGTCACAATTGCCCAAGAGACTGGGTTGGCAAGACATACACATACATTCACCAATGGTCTGGTGAGTAAATGTCAGCAGCCCTAATCTTACCCTTAATACAATCTGACCCATGTGACGCAATGAAACACACTTGCCTTGATAGTAACACCAGTACATAATGCAGGAAGCGCATGTGGTTTCCTTTTCATTCTTGTCTAATGCTTTGGTGTCATATGGTCTGCTCTTGTGATATATATTCTATATCTACATGTGTGTGTGTATATAAACACAACTCTCCTCATGCTACAATAAAATAGCCAAATTCGTTAGTGGCCACAAAGCATCTACTCACCATTGCTTATCTCTCCACAAACTAACATGGTTAGAACTACACAACCAACTCATATATTCTCAACTCACTCTTGCCCACAAGCTCATCTTTAAACCCTTGCTATGTCCATCTCTTTCCAATACCTTTAAAATGCACCTTCCTAACAGACAACTCAGAACCAATAACCAGAACCTACTTGAACTACACATACCACTACGCCCCCCCAGGTAAAAAACTTCTATCTTATAGTTTAGCACGTCTCTGGAACTCCCTACCTCCAGCTATTCGTACCACCTTCAACCACTTTACATTCAAAAAATATCTTTACTCTCATCTACTAATGCAGTGGGAATGCTCCTGCACCCACCCTTCATAATTTCAATGCTCTTCCTTCCACCCTCATATTTTCAAAACTACCTTATTTTCTTCCTCCTCCTGCTAATAAGTTCCCTTGCATCTCATAAAGAAACATTGATTCTATATCCTCAAACAGTAATTCTGTAAAATTCTACAATTACTGCAATATGACTCACTTTATAGTATGTACCATCTACAAACTGTAATTTGTACAATTCTGTAAATACTTTTAACTCTGTATAAAATGCAATCTGAATCACTTCTATAGAAAGTACCATCTGCAACAGTCAACACCAGTGTTATGCTCTAACAGTGTAATTGTATTATATTGATAACTTGATTGCTCTAACAGTGTAATTGTATTGTATTGATAACTTGATTGCTAATCTTTTATTACATTTGTATAACTATATAACCTTGTTAATGGAGCTTTTCTCCCCAGGACTCCATTGAAAACGGGTTCATCTTGGCCCAATGGACTATCCTGGTAAACCAACTGCAAATAAATAAATAAATATATATATATATATATATATATATATATATATATATATATATATGTGTGTGTGTGTGTGGACATTAGCATGCATAAATCTACACGATGGAATACATGTCCTATACTGTTGAATGCCTGTGCTGGATGATCTGTACGTGATCACCTCAGATGTATGTATATCTGCCATGGCTTAGTGGTAAAGCACATCGTCTGTGGTGTGCAGGGTTCTGGGTTCGAGGTGTGTAGAGACCGGTTATTTTGTTGCTGGGAAGAACAAGGGACATTGAAAATGGGATAGTAAGGCGCTTTTAACCAGTTGTGTGCAGATCTGCGTGACAGTAAGCAGTGGTTATTATTTTTGGAGGCTCAGTATGGGTCATGTAACTATGCATTAGAAGACAATACTATGCAAACGAGGTGGAAAATAGTGAATCCCGTTTATCCCCAGGGTGTGATGCAGATCCCAAGAGTGTATGTGTATAGATAGCCGGGTGCAGGACTCGAATATAGGTGAAAGCATTGGGGGGTTGTCAGGCATACTGTACGTACATTGGAGCCCTGTGTCTCGGGATTGCTCCTGGCTTAGCACACCTAAGCTAGGGGTGTGTCTGTACTTGCCTAGTGCAGTTGGGAGGGACAACAGCAGTAGGAGAGTAGTCAAGGTGAACAAGCTGGGCAAACATGTGATAATTAGCACAATCAGTAGATTACAGGCCCAGCCCTGCCCAGAACACTACGATAAAGTGAGCAAGCACCATACACACAGGTTTTTTCCATACTCTACACCACCGGTGTATACATGCGGGGAAATATTACAAAACAATCCAACAAAATGAGAAGGGCTGCAGCAGGCAACATAGACCAACATGTGCAGGAGGCTGAGGGTGGTGAGGATGTGAATGCTGCCGAACAACCCTCAGTGAGGAGACAGAGAAGACTGTTCAGACCCAGGGTAACCTACCAGAGGCTACATGAGCTGGAGATAGTGGAGCGCTATGGGGTGGACAGAGACCTCCTACAGCAGATTGTTGAGCTGTGCCGGCCACACCTGACACATTTGAACAGGCCGAGGGAAACCCATCCCAGTGGATACCAAGGTATGTGTAGGCCTAAGTATACTAGCCACAGGTACCTCCCAAAGCACAACTGGGGATATCATGGGGATCTCATAGGCATCTGCATCCAGAGTATTCCACCAGTTCCTGGATGCCATGTCACCACATGCCAGTGAGCATGTACATTTCCTCAACACACGTGAGGTGTTGACCAGCAATATGCGTCTCTTCCACCAAATGGCAGACTACCCTGGGGTAGTGGGTGCTATAGCCTACACGCACATATGCATCAAAGCACCACCCGGTGAGCAGGGTAGGGCCTACTTTAACCACAGGGACATCCCCTCCATCAACTGCCAGGTTGTATGCGATGCCCAGGGCATTATACTGAATGTGTGTGCAGGCTGCCCTGGAAGCTATGACGATTCCGATATATGGCATCTGACGCAGCTGTACCACAGCTTTGCCAGTATGGACATCCCCTACGGTCACCTAGTGGGGGATGCTGGGTACCCACTGGAGCCGTGGCTGATGACACCCATCACAAATGCACACACACCTGAACAACTATGCCATAATGAGGCACACGCACAGGCAAGACATATAAATGAGCATGTGTTTGGGATGCTAAGGTCACGGTTCTGGTGTCTGGATACATCCAGTGGAGCCTTGCAGTATTCACCAGCTACATGCACCCAAATTGTTATGGTATGTGCTATGCTACACAGTATGATCCTATGGAAACAGCTGCAGCAGGAACAGCATGGGGCAGGGCCACACAGCCCCCCTCCAATGCCAAGGCCTGTACAGGCACAGAGTGACTTAGAGGAGGAACTACCTGAGCCGGACCCAGTAGGCGGAAGGAGGCGTGCCCAGTATGACCTGGCCTTGGCAAAGAGGCAACGCATAGCATATGCACTGACACAGTAGGTACCCAGGGAATGTCACCCTCTCTGACTCAAACAGACAGTAAAAAGGATGCCAAACATGATACTTCCTGTGCTCAGCCATGTATAGGAAGTGCACTGTGTGTATCCGACATGGGCAGCCCTCTAGTACTATCCTCAGGTCTGGCACACCCTAAAGGTAAGTCAATCAATTGGCAGTTGTATTAGAATGTGTTTTTACCTGTAGCTATGGTATGGATGTGAGCATGCAAGGGAATTTGGTGGCCAAATGTTAGGGCAGCGGACAGTACACGTCCATAGTGGCACCATGACATCTGTAGCACATACCAGGGTCACAATAGTAGCCAGTAGTACACAGGGTGTCCTAACCCACTGCTGCTAATGGGCTGAACATCATGTGTGTGTCCATACATCCCACACAAGTCTCAACCAGCTGGACAGGTGTAGACCAACGCAGACAAATGCTGTACAATGACCTCTGAATATGCCGAATGGATGCCCCCCCCCAACAGACACACACAGACAGACTACAGCAGGCCAGGTAGTTGGATGTAGGTTGTGAAGGCTAGGACATCTGAAACTAATATGTTGGTAATTAAACCTAAGATGTGGAATACACTGGTATGCCTCTAGCCAGCACATTAGGTAGGTCCACACACTGAAATGGAGTACCTGACATACCAGTACAGTAGTAGCAAAAGTGTACAACTGACAGCTGTGCCCCCCTTCCAACATACACATGTAACAGTCATGTGCACCCCCCTGAAGCTGTGTAGGAATGTGGATACAGTTGGATGTCCCCCCACACTGTGCAGAAATGTAGCAACAGTCAATGCCACATGACCGATGGATACCCTGCAGACAGAGCATGCCACCTGTCAGTGTACAACGCAGAGTTCGGCACCACAGTACTGACTACCTGGACATGTAACACATGCGATCCATTTGACCATACTGGGCATGCTCAAACACATGAAGGTATGACGGTAATGTCAGTCGACAACATGCGTAATGGTCATACTGGGCATGCTTACACACTTAAACACAAGACGGCCAGGTCTGCAAACACCAGTGGTCCGGACATACCTGCCGGTGCATTGCTATACTGTTGGATGACTGTGCTGTATGATATGTATGTGGTACTGTCTATTGTCTGTATATTTGCCTTGGTGTATTGGTAATTCACATTAGCTGTGTGCGCAGGTTGTTGCTACCAACACTTGCAAAGGACGGTTCTTGGTTTGCGGCCAGAACAAGGCCATTGGATACGGAGTGAGTAAGGCACATTGCAGCAGTTGTGAGTGGTTGTGCATGGGTTTGCGCGGTGTTAAGCACTGCTGACCTCTGGTTACAGCTTCTTATACTTGTTTAGACTTCACATTTGTTTAACAGTGCAATACTCGCATACTGGTAGCCAAACAGGCTTACACCCGCTTGCTCCCTCACTTGCACATGTACCGACATTGGTGCTTGAATTTGTCACTCACGCTGGGTGGGCACGATCCCTTGTGATGCCTGTTACATTGGACTACTTGATTACAGTATCGGGTATGGCTGACCATTAGGCAACGGCATGGCGTTCGACTGTACGGAATCGGTGGCCTGTCCATTGAGTTAATCATATTATATGCTTGTTCCTCATACAATCTGCTCCCATCTGGCTGATACATGGGAACCGATACTCTGCAATGCAGACAGGTAAATGTATTTTGGGAACCACATCCATCTGCCGGGTCATGCTACCGCATACCTATTGTAGGTTTTCCACCTTTTAAATTGGCCGAAGTGAGACTTTAGGATTAATACCTGTCCCACTTTGCGTGGGACAGTCCCTCTTTAGGTGTATGTGTCATGCAAAAATAATCTAGGCATAGCAAATGTCCTGATTACAGGACAATATTATAGTTTATGTTTCTCTAATAGTTGCATGTAACAGCTATTGTATATATGACACTTCTATATGTTATGTGAAGTAGCATAAGCAACTTCACTGCTGCTAGACTAAGCTTTGATTTGTGCTAATACATATATTTCTGTACTATGCACGGCTGTAGGTATGTTCTGACCTGGTACGTCTGACATTTCTATGGAGCAGGTCCCACTTTGGCCATTTGGAAAAGTGGCAGCCCTATAGGACCTGTATGTAGAGATGTCAGATTTGGCAAGGCAACACATACCCACAGCCAGTAGAAAAATGACTACTTCACCGGTATGCATAAGTAAAGGTTATTCTTGTAGCATTATAGTTGATAATACTGTTTCCTATAACATCTAGGTGTTTCAGATACAACATAATGGTTTTATGCAACCACTACAGACAATATATGGATTCTTTGCCCGAAATCACAGGCCATGTGCCATAATAACATTCATTTTGCAGGACACAACTGCCCAGAGGGGTGTGTCCCTCACAAAGGCGAACAGGTGGTAACCCCAACCTATTATGCTATCATCTACCTAAGGTAGTCGGTGGAATATGCGCTTTCCGTCACTAGCAGACCTCACATACGAATGGGGGAGAATGAACACTGTATCAGGGACATTGCATAACACCCTCAGGGACACATTTAGATGATTGGTTCTATCAACCTGACACATTGACAGTCACAGGGCATATGTATTCATTCACATTTGTCGAGGTACATGCTGTTTATGACTCATGCATGTAGTCATTAGTCATTATGTGTATTCCACCACCTGTCCACCTAATATCACTAGTTCTGGAAGGGTTTAGTTAGGACTGTGTTAGATTCTGATTCGTAATCATGGATGTACATGATAATTGGGTACAGGGCACTGATATAGTCCCTATGTGTTCCTCCAATGGTTTACGGACTGTCCAGTAGATATGCTCTTCAGGTTTGGGCGGTATGAGCGTCTGCTGTGCCCACATAGGAATTTTAATTACTTCCACGGGGTGGGCCTAATACATCTCTGCCAACCAACACCGGCACACTTAGGCCCATTATTGCATACCCATGATTCCCCTACCTGACACCCCTCTACAGCACTCATGACTCATACTTACTGTGAGCACAGCTGGGGTATGAACACACCCCTACACACTGCACACTCTCCCCGTCTCGGGACACATGTCATACGTTTTGTCAGCCCATGTCTGTCAGACTTGCACAACCTACTGTTCCGTGTACAACTACATCCTGGTCGCTTCAACCATTATTGGTTCGCCTGCAAGGCAAATTTTTGGTGTCCCGCAAGGGACCCCGTGATTCATGTTTAAAGTGTAGACCTTTCAGATCTCTCCCACTGGTACTTTCCTGCCGGTGGTCTGGAAAGCAGTGGTTTGTTTACCTTTATTGCCTGTCTGTATGTTTCACCGGCCTAGCTGGGGGTGTGTGGGAGGTAGACGTTAGTTGATTGGACCTCCCACTAACATATGCCCAGTCTGCACATATGTTACCAGTAATTGCTGTACCGTAACCTAGGTATATACAATATTATATATATATTTTTGTGTGTGTATATATGTGTATGTATATATATATATATATATATATATATATATATATATATATATATATATACATATATATATATATATATATATATATTGTCATTACATGTATTCTGCCACCTGTCGACCTAATATCGCTAGTTCTGGACGGGTTTAGTTAGGACTGTGTTAGATTCTGTTTCGTAATCATGGACGTCCATGATCGGGTACAGGGCACTGATATAGTCCCTATGTGTTCCCCCAATGGTTTACGGACTATCCAGTACATGTGCTCTTACGGTTTCGGAGGTATGGGTGTCTGCTATGCCCACATAGGAATATTAATTACTTCCACGGGGCGGGCCTAGTACATCTCTGCCAACCAACACCTGCACACTTACACCCATTATTGCATACCCTTGATTCCCATACCTGACACTCCTCTACAGCACTCATGACTCATCCTTACTGTGAGCGCAGCTGAGGTATGAACACACCCCTACACACTGCCCACTCTCCCCGTCTCGGGACACATGTCGTACGTTTTGTCAACCCATGCATTATCAGACTTGCACAACCTACTATGTACATCCTGGTCGCGTCAATCATCATAGATTCGCCTGCATGGCAAATTTTTGGTGTCCCGCAAGGGGCCCCGTGATCCATGTTTAAAGTGTAGACCTTGCAGATCTCTCCCACTGGTACTTTCCTGCCGGTGGTCTGGAAAGCAGCGGTGTATTTACATTTATTCCATGTCTGTATGTCTCACCGGCCTAGCTGGGGAGGTGTGGGAGGTAAACATTTGTTTATTGGACCTCCCACTAACATATGCCTGATCTGAACATATGTTACCTGTAATTGCTGTAACGTAACCTAGTTATGTACATGCGTATATCTACAGTAACATATATAGATATATAAATATATATATATATATATATATATATATATATATATATATTGTGTATATATGTGTATATATCTATATATGTTGTATGTATATATATATTTTTTGTATGTATGTACATATATATATATATATATATATATATATATATACACACACATCTGTGTGTCCGTTGACCAATACATTTCCCGGCCATACGCACTTGCACATACATATTGGGTTTTATATCTGCTTCAATAGCATACTATTGCCTTAGTCATTATGACACTGACACTTCACTCCATTTAACTTGTAATCAGTATTTAGCACCTTATACAGGGGACAAATGTCGCAATATGTTCATGTACGGAGTACCAATGGTAATTGGGATGTGATACAGTGTCATTTGACCTGTTCTTCGTCTGTACAGCCTATTATTCCAGCTACTGTATTTGTCTGTGCACATTCATATTATTTATGTCAATAAGTGGAGTGCATGTGTTACAGAGAATGTACTTCAACATATTGTTGTCTGCATGTGCGTATGCATATATACCTATTATGTACTAGCTGACCTACACGGGTTGGTCCATTGGAACCGGCACAACCAACTCTGGCACTCCTGGATCCATAATCGCATAGCCATAGTTTCTCCACCCCACCCGTTTTGAGTTTCCACATGTAACAGCCATTATCCACCTGATATTGCAGCCATGACACACATTTACACATTGCCCTCTCCAGAGCGTTTGGGGCCCTACACACATTTTGTACCGCCTCGTGTATTCACAGGCTCTCCTGCCATTTATATTTTCACATACGTGCCTTTCCTGGTGTTATGGATTACGGCCATTTGCGGGTTACAAGTGTAGGTGGTCACAACATGAACTACATTCCATCTGTGTATAATGTAGACATAGCAATTCAACGATATTATGCCCACTGCTAGAACCCTGCCTCTGGTGTGAATAGCGGTGCTCTGCTCACTCTTCGGCAGCTTTATCTGACATATGCAGTATATAACACCTTAGTTGCTCTAGATTCCCTTCACAACCCTTGTGTATGCTTTATTCTTATGGCGTTCATTCTTCCAATATATATATATATATATATATATATATATATATATATATATATATATATATATATTTATTTATTTTGCATTTGTTGACCGGGCTAGTCTAGCTGGATATATGTCCATTTTCAGTAGAGGCCCGGGGAGAAAAGCTCCAGTAATTAAACACATTATATGAAGATAGACAATTCAAATAGTAAGGCGTAAAATGAGGGCTAATTAATACACATATTACATAAAAAGTCATGGTAAATACAAAGTAAAATGGGCAAATGTCTTGAGAAAGAAAACTTATAGATTTTTTTTTTTTCAAGGAGTATTTCATAAGACTGTGTGCATGTCATTAAGGGAGAGCTAACAAGGCTATAAGGAGCAGAGATTGCAGGAATTTAGGAGGAAGAGAGGACAGGGAGGTAAAAAAGGAAGTTAATCTGGGTTGGTACAGGAGCAAAGCCAGTGTTTATTGAGATGAGTTATCAGCTGCTTTTTGAAAAGTGGAAGGGAGGACAAAGACAGGATAACAGAGGGTAATTTCTTCCACATTTTGCTAACTGAGTTGGAAAAAAGACAATCACCTGCAAAGTTATTGGGTTTGGTTGTATTAATCATTAGTTTGTTGGAAGAACGTAGATGTTTAAGGTTATTGTAAGGTGAAATGAGGCTAGAGGGTATAGGTGTTTTAGTTGGTTGGTAAAGGATTTTGTGAGCTATTAAGAGCTGCTGAAGTGTGAGTTGGTTCTGAAGTTCCAATCAGCCTGGTTTTCTTAGGTTCAGACAGTGGTGGGTTTTAAATGAGGATCCAGTTGCAAATCGAGCAATATTATGGTAGGAAGTTGCTAGTTTCTTAATGTTGTTTTTGGAGAGATTAGTGTATATGGGGGAGGCATATAGTAGTGTAGAGATAAGGTGTGATCTGGCTAAGGTGGTCCTTGCTTCAGGTGAAAGGAAGGGTTTGATTCTATAAAGGGATCCGATTTTTTTATTAACTAATTTTATTTTGCTATTGATGTGTGTCTCAAAGCTGAGATTATTGTCAATGGTTGTGCCTAATAGTTTAGTTGTTGTTTCAGGAGAGATGAGAGTGCAATCAATGGAAGAGAGAGTAAAGTTTAGTAGGGCAGATCTACGAGTAGGTGAAAACAATAGCAATTTAGTTTTCTTAGGGTTAAAGAGTAGACAACGATCAGAGAACCATTGTTCAACAGTGTTAAAAGCTTTTTGAGTGATAGAGTATAGTTCAGTTTGTGAATTAGCAGTACAGATAATAGTAGAATCATCTGCATATTGTATACAGGTGGTATATGGGATAGCTAATTGGAGGTCATTAATAAAGATGGAAAATAGAAGGGGGCCCAAGATAGAGCCTTGAGGTACACCTAGAGATGTAGGGAGTAGATTGGATAGTGCATTTTTCCAGAGAGCTGCCTGTTGGTGGTTTTCTAGGTAAGATGTAAACCAAGTTAAGGAAGGGGGATCAAGTGAGAAAGATTTTAGTATGTGCAGAAGAAGTTTATGGTTTACCATGTCGAAAGCTTTAGATAAGTCAACAAAGATAGAGGATGATAGGTTGTTATTGTTACGGTTATAGTTGATAGAGTTGGTAAAGGAGAGTAGGGCTGTGGTAGTACTGTGGGAAGGTCTAAATCCATGTTGACAGTTTGCAAGTAGGTTGTTATGCAGAAGGTGTCTTAGAATTTGCTTATGGATACATTTTTCTGTGATTTTAGCTATAGGTGATAGGAGTGCTATAGGACGAAAGTTAGAGAAGTCATTTGATTTACCTCCTTTGTGAAGTGGGATGATGTGTGATATCTTCCATATAGAGGGGAAAATACCTTCCTTTAAGGATCTATTAATCAGAATAGACATGGGATAGGCAATAGCTTTGGCACCTATTTGTAAGAATTCTGCAGGAAGTTTGTCTGCAGAAGGAGTGGTAGGTTTGAGTTTTTGGAGCAGTGATAAGATATAGGAGGTAGATACAGGTTGTAAGTGAAAGGAAGGAGGTAGGCTTAGAGTAGGTAAGAGGAGCTTAGAGGTGTCAGGAGATAGGTGACTGGCAAGAGATTGGATAGTATTAGTGAAGAATGAATTAAAGTCATTAGCTGTTTGTGTGGGATTCTTTGGGTCGCAGCCCTGGGGGTTGGATGTGATAGATTGGCCTGGGGATAAGAGATTATTAATACTGGTCCAGTATTTTTGGGGTTCTTTTTTGGAGGTGTGTTGTAATAGAAGATAATAGTTCTTTTTGTATAGTAGGATGGCTTTTTTGTACTGTTTCTAAGCTCTTTGAAGTTTTGGTGGTCAGTTAGAGTCTTAGTTGTACGCCATTTAGCCCAAGATTTGTTTCTGAGGGATATTTTTTGCCTAGTATTATTGGTCAGCCATGGTGCTGCTTTAGTTTTGGTTCTAATAATGCGACTTGGGGCATGAAGATCTAGGATTGATAAGAATGTGGAATTAAAATATTCTACTGCTTCATTAAGAGGGAGATATTTTAGTGGGGACCAATTACATTGTATTAATACAGCTAGAAATTCTTCAGGGTTAAAATGCTTTTTTGAACGTAGTGTCCTGTATGTGGTAGGTAAAACTAGGTTGGTTTTATGCCTAATGACATAAGTAAGTGAGTGGTCACCGAGATCATCAGGGAGAGTACCTGATTGGTAGGTTTGTTGAGGAGTGTTTGTAAGAATCCAGTCTAAGATGGTTTCCTTATTGTTGGTATTATTAGTTCTGGTAGCACTGTTTATAAGTTGTGTAAAGCCATAGAGGTTTATGTGGGAGGTAGGATTTTTACTATTACAGGAAAACCAGTCTATGTTGAAGTCACCTAGGACTAGTGTTTCTTGAGGGAGTTAGATGGAGAGTGAACTAAGGATGCATTCAAGTACGTTAATGTTATTCCCTGGGGGAAGGTAAATACATATGATATTTAAGGCTTTAGTACTGTTGATTTGAAGTTTAGAGCTGATAATTTCAGCATTGTTGCCAAGGCTGAAAGTCTGGTCTATAATACTAATTTGCATATGTGTTTTATGGAGAATAGCTACCCCTCCACCCTTTTTTGTTGTATGATCTAGTCTAATGATGTTATACCCGGGAGGGGTGATTTCATTGTCTTTGATGGTGGGCTTTAGCCATGTTTCAGTCGAGCATAAAATATCAAATTGGTGGGTGTCTAGAAGGGCATAAACTTGAGGAGTTTTGTTACAAATGCTTCATATGTTGAGATGGGCAATAGAGAAAGAGTTGGTAGGTTTGGTGAATGCCAGAGAGATGGCTTTGTCATATTTCCTGAAGGTATTAGAAATGGTAAGATGTGGCCCAGAGTTAGGATTAATGTCTCCATCCAACAGTAAGTGGAGGAATATAAAATATTTTGAGTGGAGAAGTTTTTGTGGGGTGTCTATAAGTTTCTTAGATTTTGGTTTACTTAGCTTGAAATGAGCTAGTCTGTGGTACTTGGCTAGTAGGTAATTGGGTTGAGTGGTGAGATTTGAGAAGATAGGAGAGAGAGTTGGTATAGGTGAGGAGGTATGTTTAGATGTAAGAGGAAGGGTAGAGTAAAGTGGGTATTCATAGAAAGTTAAGAGGTAAGTAGTAATGAGACAGGAAAGGAATGATAGGTAAATAAGAGGTTTTAGTTTTGAGGGGATAGGTGTTGTACCCATTTTAAAGGTGGGGAGATATGCAGGGAGGAGAAAGGTAGGTTGTAGCTCCAACAGAGGAGAGGTTGTTTAGGTTAAGTAAAAGGTGGGAGGTAGGTTAGTTAATTGTTGGGTGTGATGTTCAGTAGAATAGTTTGAGTGATTGTATGATAGGAAACTAACTGATTGGTTAGTTGAGATAGGGGTGTGGTCATGAGAGCTATAAGTGTAAGAGTACTGGGGGCGGGTGGGAATAGGGGGCAGGGTAGGGGAGCGGAGTGAGCCCGAAGGGCGAACGGAGCGGGTAGAGACAAGAGAGTGGACAAGCAAGGAAGACAATCAGAAATATGGGAGTGAACTGCAGGTAAGTGAAAAATAGGAGTAAGCAGAAGTAAGTTACCAGGTTCGTTAAGGGTGCTTCTAAGCAAGAGTAAGTTGACAGGGTAGTGTAAGGTGCATATAGATGTAAGAGAAGTAGAGTTTAGTTATTTCCCTCTATTATGAGGTGGGGAGAAGCAAAAAACATTAAAGAAGGGATAAAGTTGAAGAAAAACAACAGAGGGAGAAAAAAGGCATAGTAGGTCAAGTTGAGAGATATTTATGGTTGAGATACAGAACGGAGGGGGTAAGGTGCCACCTAGTGGCCAGTAAGTTGATTGCCACAAAATCCCTCGTAAGAAAGGGGGGGCAGGCTACAGGCTAGGGGAAGTTGGGAGACCTAATACACACAGGTGAAAAAAGACTGTCTAGGAGTGTAGGTTAAAAGCACAGAGAAAAAAAAATAGTTAGGGGGGTTTTTATAGGCTGCTGGCTATCTTGAGTGGGGAAACTTGCCTAGTGTAGCAAGCTGTTATATGAGAAGTATTGCTAAAAATGTCTGGTATTAAGAACAGTACATACTTTCTCTATTTTTGACAAAGGCTGGCCCTCAGGGAGCAGGTGGATAATTTCAGAGTCCAGACTAGTTTCCAAAAACTTTCCAGGAGGGGTTTTGCAGGTAATTAGGTTCAGAAGTTCCAGGTTCACCAGGCTGGTAAGAAGTAGGAAAGGAGAAAGTGGTGAGGTAGATAATACTGGGAGTTGTAGTCAAAAGTAATACAGGTAAAAACAGTCACAATAATATAGATGTGATTCTAAAACCTTCAAGTACAGTAAAATGTTCAAAAACATTTAGACAGGTAAACAGTCACAGTATATAGAAATGATGCAAAAACATTCAAATACATTATAATGCTCTAGGAAATATAGTTAGAGAAGACTTCATTTGATTAATGTTTACAGAAAATACATAAAAACACAAATACTGTAAGGGTACAAAAACAATTCTAATAAAAAACATACAGTTAGTATGTAAAGTGTTGTTCGAGCTACACTTATCAGGTGGCTTGTATGTATATATATATATATATATATATATATATATATATATATATATATATATATATTTATATATATATATATAGTTCATGTCTGTGGATATATATCTATACACATATATGTGTGTGTGTGTGTGTGTGTGTGTGTGTGTGTGTGTGTGTGTGTGTGTATAT
Source organism: Protopterus annectens (assembly GCF_019279795.1). Taxonomy (NCBI): domain Eukaryota; kingdom Metazoa; phylum Chordata; order Ceratodontiformes; family Protopteridae; genus Protopterus; species Protopterus annectens. The sequence goes on from NC_056733.1 coordinate 179,220,061, forward strand.
ATATATATATATACTGTTGTTTCCCTTCACATTTGTTACGAATGCTTTATTGTGACCATGGTCATTCATTCATATAGATATATATATATATATATATATATATATATATATATCTGTCTGTGCATACACATACATATACACCTACATACCTATTTAAATTTCCCATACAGTTGAATGTCCACCACGCATCTCCACTGCCTTTACCTCCCTATATCCGAAGGATATTATTCTGGCCATCACATAAAATTAGCGTCCCTTGCATGGCTTGGACCCAGAAACAGACACACATTAGTCACCGGTTTGACCACTACACCATCCGTGGTACATTCCGCATGGATGGCAGTTAGGATATGTGAGTTCACTACAGGTATTCAACAGTACTGGCAACAAATGTGACGGTTGGTGTACATATGTGTACGGACCTCTCAACTACTCAGGGACTAATTTCAACAGGGACAAGGCAAGGACAAATCAGGGAGAATCACGGACACTTTTACAATATTAGTACTATCAACATGAAACGTGTTGACAGATTCAGAGCATATGTATTAATACTTATTTTCTGAAGTTAAAAACGTCTATTACTCTTAATTATTGTCATTATTCATTCAAATGTCATTCAACACCTTTCCTCCAAAGCTCACTGGTTTTAGGGGGGATTAAGAGGCTGGCCAGTTATTGTGCGAATGCTCTCACCATTGGTAGGGTTGCCACATTTTCATATGGCCAGGATGGGATATATTCGGGACACACCAGATTTTTCAGGCCATCACATACCCATGGTCAGTACAGGGTTTAGAACTTTAATTATTTTCCTAGATGAGAGCTTATTCTTGTAGCAGTTTAGTTGCTTATTCTGTTTCTTGCGAGATTTACATATTTTACATACAGAAGTAACTGTTTTAGGCAACTGTTACATAAAATGTGGTACATAGTTATTTCCTACAATCACAGGACATTGGCCATTGTATCATTCTTGGTCAGGACACACCTACCCAAACAGGGACTATCCCTCACAAAGTGGGACAGGAGGTACCCTGCTTACGTCAGCACCTTAATCACCCTTTATCCAATTGCCACTATACGAATGTGTAAAGTATATTTTCTGGATAATTCATGTGGGAAGCCGTGCATCACGGTCAGGTGTTTAATCCCGGGTAGTAAGTTCTGCATGACCGGCTGGAGGCTGAGCAGTCTCGTGAACCACTACTGCACATACAACTTGTGTCCAGATGTCTACAGGACTGGACATCGTGTCGTGATACCAAGTCTGATGTTTACACAAGATACTTATCCCATGAGAGCTATCCAAAAATTGAGCAAGCCAATAACCTTCGATTTTTTTTGGATTTACGAAAATGTGATAGGGTTTTACATGCAAGGGATACATAGTTTGCAATCCTGACACTGCCTAGGGTGAGACTGCCTACTAGATATGAGTAGTGGTCACTATGTGCAGATATGGCTGCGCCAAGCTAGCAGCCCAAGTATGGCTGGATTTGGTGGATGTTCAAGAATGGCGGGGGTTGTGTGATGTAGAGGGGATGATGGGTATTCAGTTATGCATCCAGGTGTGTTGTAGTTGGATGGCTCAGTTCCATCCAGACCATTATGTGAGTATGTGCCGGTGACGTTTCTGTACATGTGTATCACACATTTTAATATTCATATGTTTGTGTGATTGTGTTCTACAGTATGGCCTATCAGGTTGTATTGTGGATGTGTATGTTTGTTCTTTGTGTTTCTTTCTGATTCACCCACTGCTCCCTCATACACCTCCAGTTTACCTATTGTGCATCCAACACAGTCTCCCCTTTTGTGGATTATTACATTACCCACCCCCCACACCCATATTCCACACACTCCATCCATCCCTTCTGTGGTTGATGGCCCATGGCACGGTCAAGGGAACACATTGCATACACTAAATATCTCTGGTACCTGTATGGTTGTGAGGACTACCCAAGCATTTTTCAACTTCCACATACTGTACATAGGTACACGCAAATACTTATCTTTCATGACATGGTAGGTAGACCCGGGTAATACCCATTCATCTGTGACCCATCCTGACAAGGACGGCTTGGACCGCAAATGGGCAGATTTTGGCCAAATGCTCTGACCATTGGTAGGGTTGCCACCTTTTCATATGGCCAAGATGGGATATATTCCGGAGACACATCAGGTTTTACAGGCCAACACATACCCACGGTCAGTACAATGGATAGTACTTTTGTTTTATCCCTAAATGTAAGCTTATTGTTGTAGCAGTTTAGATGCTTCTTCTGTTTCGTTTACTTGCTTATTCTATTTCTTGTAACATGTAGGTATGTTACATACGGAAATAAATATTGTATGTGACTATTAAATGAGATGTGGGACATAATTATGTCATACGGTCGCAGGATATTTTACATTTATAATGGTTTTGGTATGGACACAACTGCCCAGATGGTACTGTCCCTCACAATGTGGGACAGGTGGTAACCCTGACCATTGGGCTAGACTTGGCTATTGGCAGCATGCTAACACGACGCGTTTTGCTTCCACTTGGTATAACTATCAACACTGCATTAGAATACGGGCACGGAGTTTTAAATGTCATTTGTTCGAGGGATGGGGACTCAATATTCGGCTACTTGCATTTGTGTTTGCTTCTTATTTTTGTGTTCGCAAGAACTGTCTTGCATGCTTTGCATACGTTTCAGTATCCACGGACACTGACAGGTGTGATTACTATTGCAAGCAGGCTGTAATATTCAGCATTTTAGGGTGCACATAAACAGCCGACATGTCCACGCCTCCGTGCGGCTCTTCGACACACCCCATGCACTCGCGCATGTTTTCTATGCACGTGGATGTGGCGGCAGCACGCCTTCATTAATATGCATATGGCGCTACTGTGCCATCTGCACGCCGCACGGTCGGCACAAGCCTAATGCCGGTCTTGCGCCGAGCTTCATGAATCCCGGGGAATGAAGCACTTTTTTATGTTTGGGAGATTCTTATTTCAACTGTGCTGAATCGCTTCTGTTGTCTGTTGTGCAAGATGTGACTACTGTAGGAGCAAATAAGCTGGAATTATGTATTTAATGCACTTTTTGTTTCAGTGGTGTATTCTTTAAATTACTATACTCGATGTTTCATATTTTACCATTTACCATTTTTACTGCACTTTGTGTGATGAGTTATTTCAATATTTTCTGACACATTAAACCTTATTTTTCTTTAGTTCTATTTGTTCACTATGCTAATATGGGATATTTTTTTCTTACGTGGGGATTTTGCTTTAAGCTTTGTGGTAATTTGGCAAGCAGTCTTTCTGTGTGACCTTTTATAAAGATTAGGTAAGCATTTGGGTTTGTCTATAAATATATGCATACAAATATGTATATAAATGGGTCTACGTCTGATTGTCGAAAACTCATGTTCTCGACAATCAGAAGATCGAACCCATTTAAGCGAAAGTGCACTAAATCGAAAGTGCAGTTTTGCAAAAGCCAGTTCTTTGAAGTGCATTACAGTGGAGATAAGGAAATATATCCTTTTCCCCACTGTAGTGCAATCTCTGAGTTAGTATGTTTAAGTAGGGAGGTGTGGGGGGGTGCAGGGGGGCTTGCCCCCAGAAAAATACTGTTCAAAGCAGTTTTGTTTTGTTTTTTTACGGTTCGGAGAACCAGCTTTTGCGAAAGTGCACTTTCAGTCTAGTGCACTTTCACTTTAATGGGTTTCGATGTTGCTTGATCGAGATTGTGAGATTTCGATCAAACAGCACAGACCCATATAAATATATGAATATGTGTGCATTTATCTGTTTGCATGCTAAGTATATGCCTTTGTATGCATGTGTATTTTTTTGTATTATGTGTGTTTTCTAATGTAATGTGCTGTTGAGTTAATGCTTTATTATACTGAATCGCTTACTTTTCTTCCCTTAGTTCGCATTCAGTTCACTAGTTGCACAGATTATGACTGATGAAACAGGCAATGTATTGAGGATGGCAAAAACTGGGTAAAGATGAAAGGAGAATGTAAATACATGCTTGATAAGGGCACACTGGCAATCAAATATCTTAACTCTTAATCATAGTAATGTTTTAAGCACCTATTTGTCAGATTGCATAGTGTAGGTGTGCACATTCATGTGTGAGCATATATGTATCTTTTTTATACATTTGTATATAAAGTCTTAGACTCAACTTATTGAAAATTATAACATTGATGGGTAAAACTTATTTTATGCAGGGGAAGCCCCCCAATACCGCCACACCCTGTGAAACTAAAGCTGTGAAACTATATATACCAAGTCTGTTTGCACAACAGTAAAGAAAGGACAAATTCAAAATTTTTGATATTCTGACTTTTAGATAATTTGGCTTTTAGATTTTTAACTTTAGATCAAAGGAATGTAACTGATTTATACATCTGGTGGCATTGTAGTAACTGCTTCATATTCACTGACAACCATTTAATTACAGAACAAACACAGTATGTGAGAGATGTAGCTGCACAATGTCATTGGAGGCAAAGCCATAACATAGAGACACGAAAAATGCAAACCAGGTCATCAGAATTACACCCAAAGCATTCACTACCAGTACTAAGGAACAAACATATAGACCCACATAGGCAGATGTACTCACTCTAATCTAACCAAACCTACAAGACCACCTAACAGAATCTCTCATTGGTCCTGTGTCCATTCAGAAAAGACAGTACCTTACACAGCACATAATTCTGAAAATCAAAGTAGTCCCACTTCCGAGCCCATAGTACAACACACCACACAGCCAAACATTCTAGTTACTGAGGATTACATTGTAAGACATACTGTTGTCCCCTTTACCAGGATAAACAAGGAGAAGATCACAGTGAGCTGTCTGTCTGGAGCCAGGGTCCACCAGGTTACTCAAGCACTTAGGTCTTTAAACCACGAATACCAGTATGACAGGGTCATAGTCCATGTGGGAGTAAATACCCTAAGATATATCTCACTGGACTATATGAAAAGACATGATGGAGCTCTCTGAATATGTGACCCAGGTGTGTATGAATCTAGCCATGGGTAGGATCCTACCTTCACCAATGAAGATGCCACAGTACCAGCAAAAATGATTGAATTCAACAAATAGCTTAGTTTGTGCTGTCACAACAAGGTGATCCAATGTCTGTCAGCCTGGGGAGACATGACTGACTGTGTTGCCAGAGATAGTTTGCACTTGTTGCCACTTAGCTTCCAGGTATTGGCAAAAACTTTATCAATCCCCATAGTGCCTTTTTTTAGGCCATGCCAAGTTGTTAAGCCTTCCAACATAACAAAAATCACTCATGATGTCCCAAAGGTACTGCTGCTCAGTGCTAGGAGTTTAAGTAAAGAACTGCACTCCCTGGAGGCACTCCTCACCCTGGAGAATGCAAACATGTGTGAAGTTACAGAAACATGCTTCAGAACCATAGAGAGCACCCTGGCTTTCAAAGGCTACAATGCCTCTCATACATTTTGATCCCCCAGAGCTTAGGATAAAACAAAGGGAGGAGGTGTCTCGGTGTTCATAAAAGAGATGTACACTGATAGACTGGTCCAACAAAATGACTCACTTCAGCTACTCCATGCCCAACTAACCATAGGTGTGACCCTTATCATGTCCTTGCTAGCTACAGATCCACTAACATGACTCTGGAAAAATACCTCCATAAACCGAATGGAATCTCTTAACATTCAGCCTAACAACATACTTATGGGTGACTTCAACTACCCCTCCAAAAACTGGGAGACATATATCCCATAAGTCACTTGCTCAGAGGTTTTTTGACTTTGTCAATGCAAACACCCTGGAGCAACTAGTTAGCTCCCCAACTAGAGGTACAAATATCCTACACCTAGTATTGATGAACAAGGGGGATGCTGCTCCCTCTCATGCATTAACTCCTCCCTGCTAAGATCGGACCACAAAATGATCTCCTTTAGTATTAAAACTAACTTAGAACCCCAGTCAAATTCCAGACCTGTTAAGAACCTTGTTAAGGCTAAATACCTTAAACTAAGTGACAGCTTATTAAAAGTCCAAGCCCCTTCAAACCCAGAAGCCACTGAGGCCTACTATGAGCTGTACACAAAAGCACAGTACAACCACATTCATAGCTGCATAGAGAAAGCAGTACCTGTCCGAGTAAATCCTATGATTACTGGCAAAAATAAACCACCCTGGTGGACCCTTAGCATAAACAGGAAGAAAGAACAGAAAATAACAGTGCAAAAAGGTACTCTCCTTTCTAAACAAACAAATTAGAGAGTTGGTGAAATCTGCCAAAGCAAACTCTGAGGCAAAGATAGCCTCCCAGGTGAAAGATAACCATAAGGATTTGTTTAATTATTTTTTTAACGTCAGGGGAAACGCTCAGCAATGTGCCAAGTTAATCATGAATGACAACTCTTACACCTAGCCTGAAATTATAGCACACCTGCTGGCAGACAAGGTCAGTTCAAAGTTCCCAACTCCTTCCACAGCCAAAGAATTACCCACAACCATCCCCATTCCAGTCATTATGAGGGAACAAGTCATTGCTGCACTCGCTAAAGCAAAAAATATAGATTTCAAGGGTCCTGACAACATTCCAGGATGCTTCTTAAATAGCTTAAAACAGAATATATTAGGGCCAACAGAAACCCTCTTTAACCACAGCCTCTGGATGGGCTTTGTCCCAGAGAAATGGGGGTCTGCAACAGTTGTCGCTCTGCACAAGGAGGCCTATCAGCTGACCCAGGCAACTACAGGCCCATAAGCTTGACCAGTCTTATCTGCAAGGCCATGGAGAGAATTATCATGGACCTAATAAATAATAACATAAGAACTTGCCAAGCACTGGACCAGGCCCAATTGGCTTGTTAAAGGGAGAACTTGCCTGCTCAATCTGATGGACTTCTTTGAGAAAGTCACCAGGGCCATGGATTAGAGTAAAACAGTACACACCACTTATCTAGACCTGACCGAAGTTTTTGACACAATCCCCCACTCAGGCATCATAAATAAACTTACTGAGTTAGGCATAAATCTCTACATCGTCAGATGGATAGCAAGCTGGCTCACTGACAGGACACATGTTCAGATAGGTGAATCCACCTCTGATAAGGAACCTGTTACTAGTGGTGTCCCACAAGGGTCAATGTTGGGACCCCTCCTGTTTGGTATATACTTCACTGAAGTGAAAGCCACTGTTGGAGGCCTCTGGCTCACCAATTTCATCGACTTTAAGCCAGGAGCAATCACTGAATCACCAAACAATGTTGACATCCTACAGATAGGTATAAAAATGGCAAAATGGCTAGTGCCAAAACCATGGTCTTTGATTAAATACTAAAAAAATGCATAATCATACCCTTTGGTAAATCAGATATTCCTGCAAATTATAGTATTGACAGCACACCCCTAAATGTAGACCCAATGTTGAGGTACCTAGGAACAGCGATAGTAACCTACACTTTGGCAACCAGATAGCTACAGCAGTGAGGAATGCCTTACGTGTGGCTCAACTTATAAGTAAAGGCATTGCATCAAGATCAACGGAAGCCATAATGACATTGTACTCAGTCCTCATCAGGCTCATAATCGAGTACATTGCTCCCTTCTGCATATACCTAAGCAGCCACTTACACAAATTGGTGTAGCCCCAGAGGTTTCTCACTTAAAAAATACAAAGCATAAGACATGTATTATGCAGACTGACTAAAGACTATAGGGCTATTACATCATTTCATATAATTTATTGAAAGATGACTTATGCCTGACCTACAAGGCATTCTCTGATCCAGCCCTTATGAAAATGTTACATATTTGCAAGAAAAGTATACAAGAGTTGCACATTCCATGGACATGAACCTTATTTGGGACTCTAAGGAACTTTCTGGAGAGACAGATTCATATCCCAAAGGCTTCCTCATCTAAGGAATCGACTTCTCACCTTTGTAAAACCAAACCCGTTCCCCACTCTCTTGAAAAACAATTTGGATAAATGGATGGGGAACTGTAAATTCACTCCAGGGATACATCCCATATCCCTTATGGACAGAGGCATTCTGTAAAATAACTCAGGGCTCCAACACCGAAAGACCCACCACCCTGATACTACCCCATCCTGTATCTGGTAAATTAAGATATAATAAATTAAGATATAATACTGCCACATCTTGGGTATTATTTAAATGGCTTGTAAAAGCTCTTGTGCAATTAGCTTAATAATCACCTATGAACCTATATATCTGCACACACACACACACACACACACACACACACACACACACACACACACACACACACACACACACAGCCAGATAAATGGCATGCATGTCACTGCATACAGTTTTACAATTATACGTGCAGGTGCTGGAATTTTACTTTTTTTTAAATAAATAAATTTATAATGGTTTATAGTTACACGCACACACACACACACACACACACACACACACACACACACACATACATGTACATATAGGTTTACTATTGAATGCGCGAATGCACTTCGTTCGAACGGCGACCTCATCGACGTGTTTGCGCAAACCGAAACTACGAAAACTGTTCGCAAGCGAAAAGAAACCACGAAAACTTCGACGATCGACATTACCGGCCACGCAACACCTCCACACCCATGCTACCATGGGTCGGATAGGGGTGAGGTTTTGCCATTCGCACATCTGGGAGTCGGTGTAGTGGCGATCGCAATTCCGCGTTCGTGCAAGACGAGTCGCACATGTCGGGATCGACATTTCAATAGTAAACCGTACATATATATATATATATATATATATATATATATATATTAATATACGGATCTACTTCACATTAGTGGAATCCCAGAATACTGACTCCCAGTTTAGCGAGATAACAACTGGAATCTGGTCCCTGGTGTAAGCCTGTTTATAGATAGGCCTTAGACCAAAAGAAGTCACTTACAATGAGAGCAAGCCTTACAGCATCAAGGCAGAGTTACATTGAAAGCAACTGTAATGTGACCTCAGTTGTATTTTTTTCTTTCCTTTCAGAATGCTTGGGTGTGTAAATATTTTTATTTACTTATTCATCTACTTACTTATCTACGCAATTACTTCTTTTTTTTTTGCCAGGTTCACACTTTCTTTGATGGGGTGGAAACCTTCTGAAAACTGGTATACAGTTGCCAAAACCATGGCTCAACCCCTGTTTGCAAATTCATGTGAGTTCAACAAGCTGTTATATCATGCTATGACAGGCTTCTCCTTTGGCAGGAACATGAATACACTTACTGGTCCTATGGTTCTTCCTCCTCATGTATCTGAAAGAAAAAAAAAATAAAGAGCCCTTGCCTGTACTGTAGACTCAGTCTGCTCCTCAGACATGGGAGATAGATGCTCCACACCAGTGGTCATCCCCTCATTGGTCAGGTCTGACCATAAGCAAATCACCCTTGACATCCACATCCCACCCCCACCCCCCCAGTAAGGAAACCTCTGTAAAAAAAACTTCTCCAAAGCCAACTTAAGGCTACTCAAGTCTGAAGTGACAAACTTCATGACACCCATGCAGACGGAAGCTGAAAGTTCATCTGCTGAATCCTACACTAAGGCACTGTAGGAGCATATCCACTCGTGCATGAATCGTGCCATCCCAAATAGAACCAAGACGCTCTCCTCCAAAAAAAGGAAGCCAATCTGGTGGTCCCCTGCCATAAACAAACTATACAACAGAAGAAAGAAACTGTTGCAGAAAAGAGGAAAATTCCAGGATGCAAAAATCCCCTTAACAGCCTCAGTAAGAAGCTGAGATCCCTCATAAAATCCTCCAAAGCTAGTTACGAAAATAAAATTGCCAAAGATTCCAAAGACAACCACAAGGCATTCTATAGTTATGTCAAGAATCTAAATGGCAGTGCTCAGATATGCTCTGAGCTACAACAGAATGGCATTAGATATACTGATCCCAAGGATATTGCCAATATCCTGGTAGATTGATTTAATGCCAACTTCACCCCACCTCTCACCCCCTAAAGGGCCCATCTCAATACCAAAAGATTGCCAAATTCTGGTAATCACGGCCACACAGGTAGAAGCCACACTCTCCAAAGCTAAGAATACAGCATCCATGGGACCAGATGACATCCCGGGCTGTGTACTACACAAACTACAAAATGAACTGGCACCTCACCTAAGTGTCATGTTTAATCATAGCCTCACCTCAGGCTTCGTGCCCACTGAGTGGTGCACAGCTATAGTTATCCCACTCCACAAGGGGGGATCCACCTTGGATCCCGGGAACTACCGTCCCATCAGTCTGACGAGCCTGATCTGCAAGGGCATGGAACGCATTATCATGGAACTTATAAACAAAGACATTGGCAACCTTCAAACACTGGACCTCACCCAGTTTGGGTTCGTGAAGGGCCGATCTTGTCTCCTGAACCTGATTGACTTCTTCGAACCAGTCTCCAGAGCTGTGGACGAGGGTAAGGCGGTCCACACAGCCTATCTGGACCTCGCCAAGGCCTTCGACACCATCCCCCACTCTGGAATCATAGATAAACTTACTAAGCTGGGCATAAATCCCTAAGTCACTCAATGGGTTGCCAACTGGCTTACAGACACAACCCAGACTGTAAAACTAGCCGACTCCAAATCCAGCTCCAGACCAGTGACAAGTGGAGTACCTCAGAGTTCAGTCCTGGGACCGCTCTTGTTTGGCATCTACTTCTGTGAAGTACTGGCCAACACTAAGGGACTCTGACTAACAAAGTTCGCAGATGACTGCAAACTGGGAGCCATTACTGAATCCCCAAATGATGTGGATATTCTGCAAAAGGGCCTTACAGAAACAGAATCTTGGTGCCAGAGCCATGGGCTCAAGCTTAATGCCAAGAAATGTATAGTTATCCCCTTTGGGAAAAAACATGTACCCATGAATTACCGCATAGGTGACAGTACACTAAACACCGAAAGTGTGATGAAAGACTTAGGGACACAGGTGGACAGTGGTCTCACCTTCGATAACCACATTGCTACAACAGTCAGGCAATCCTTCTATGTGGCACACTTCATGAGTAAGGGCTTTTCATCCAGAAAAAAGGAGGTCATTGTCCCACTGTACTCATCCCTCCTTAGATCCATTATAGAGCACAACGCCCTGTTTGGTATGTACCTCACAGGACATCTGCAACAGTTGGAAAGGCTGCAGAAATACCTCACTAAATGAATCACAGGCCTAAAGCAGATGCCCTATGCTGATCATCTAAAAAAACTCCAGTTGTACTCTGTGGCATATTGTCTACTCAGAGGCGATCTCTGCTTAACATACAAGGCAATGTCAAACCCTGAGCTGTTGGACATGCTCCATTTAAAGAAATCCCAATCCCTCAGAGCCACACACTCCAGGGATCTAAACCTTGTCATCACAATGAACAAAACATGCTGGAGGGATAGGTTCCTAACCCAGAGGCTCCCCATATTCTGGAATAGACTGCCCATACATGTCAAGTAGAGCGCCTCCTTGGCCCTCTTCAGATGGAACCTTGACGACTGGATGGGAGATAGGAAATTGACCCTGGGGATCACGTCAGTCGCCCTGCTAGACAGGGTTCCAGGGAATTAAATATTGTGGGAAGAAATATCCAGGGAATTGTTATGGCTAGGCTTGTATTGACCCTAGGGCCGATAGCCTAGTACCAACCTATGAATCTATGGTGGGTGACTCTGCCATGGCCATAGTCTAGTTTCACCAGGACCTTTTAGTATAGTTCTTTTTGGAACCATGGACCAGGGTTAAGACATACCTTTTGTGGCTGTTCTAGTGTCCATACTGGGTATGGGAGAACCATCAACTTTGGGTTTGGATGTTTCTCCTGGAGGTTTTTCCCAGGGTCAGTTGGTCTTCTCCTAGGGTTGTCCCTAGAAAAAAAGAAAAGGTTAAACGTATTTCATTTAAAGACAGTGGGTATGTTAATAAAAATGCATGACTTAGCTTGCAACTTTTGAAATTGTGAGGATGTTTTATCAGAGGATTCTGATAATGACAAGGACAGGGCTTCTCCCATGTCTTCGTCACAAGCACATGACTGGTTCTGAGGAAATTGTTTCCTAGGTTTCTACTGCAGACCTTACTCAAGTTGCTCTACAAAGAGGTAATTTGCCTATAAGGCTGACTAGTAAACAGGTGACACTTTTTTGGGATCTGTACTTTGTACTGGAAAGTTAATTCTGTCTACATTTGAACTAGCTCTTCTGGCTGTTTTTGGTTCATTACTTGTAGACTTTTTTGCTTATTGCTGTGACATCTGCAACAGATTATCCCAGTTGAAAGAGCTGTACTTTCTGTTCCTTTATCTGACACATTCTGATTATTCCCCCTCCATAAGCAGTGATGCTTCCTGTAGTATTCACCTTTGGACAGGTCCCATAATTGTTGTGCTATTTTCCAGCAACAAACTGAAAGAGACATGTTTGTAAAAAGCACCTCAGTGAACAGTTACATTAGCAAATGCACAGCACTGCTCCAGACCATAGTTCTCAACCAGTCAGGGACAAATTTCAACAGAATCAGGGACAAATCCAGAAAAAAATCAGGGACAATCAGGGACACTTTTAAAATATGAGTTTCATTGACTTGAGACATTAACCACGGTGGTGGTGCTGCGGTAGCATTGTCGCCTCAGAGTAAGATGCTGTCCGGTTTGATTCTCAGCTAGAGTGTCTTCTGCATGGAGACATGCGTGAATGGGCGTACCTTCGTTGAAGGTTGTGCGTCAGGGCTGGTAACTCGGCACGTAAAAATCAACTACCAATCATTAGCGGACTGGAGTAATGCTGTGGCTACCCCTAACCGGGAAAAAACCGAAAGACATAACAACAACATTAACTTGAGACATTAACAGAATAAGAGAATGTGAATTAATATACATATACTGAAGGAACAGAAGTCTGTAACTTTTAATCATTGTCGTTATTTATTAAATATAATTCAGCACATTTCGTCGAAAAGGCACTAGTGTTATGAGGGATTAAGAGGGGCAGAGCTAAAATTTGAGTTAAAATCAGGGATGTCCATGAAAATCAGGGACAGTTGAGTGGTATGCTCCAGACAGTACAATAAAACACATCCAATGCATCTGTTTCCATCATCATTAAATCAAAACAACAAAGAAACTATGTTGCAGAAAATATTTAAAAAAGTCCACTGCTGTGTCTGCCTGGAAAAAAGTAGCTCAAATAAACACTACTTCACTAGATTTCAAAGGCTGCTAAAGCTTTATCAGCATGGGCTGCAGATAAAAGGAGCTCACAATGGAAACTGTTACCATTTCCTGAAGTGTTAGTTACCCTTCCCCCAAAGTACTGAAACCTAAGCTCATAGACTAAAAGCTGCCTGAATGTAAACAAAAAGATCACATGACCTACGATCCTAATCAAAACAATCAGACAAACAGAATCTTGACACTCTCCCTTTAAGTACTTCATCTTATCATATCCCCCTAAATATGGGTATTACTGAATCAGTTCATGTGTGGATACATAATTTATCACTTTAGCCTTTGTTTTATCTTAATTTTATATCCCCAAAAGACTTGAAATTATCTCAAAATATTCTACAATGTAAAAAAAAACTTTTTTGGATTTATGATATACAAAATAGCGTGCTCTGCAAATAAAGGGAACTTTTCTTGATTACTGTTGGGAGGGTTTGGATTAGTGCCTAATGGTTAAGGTGTTTGCCTTACAAACACAAGGTACAGGGTTTGAATCTCACAGGGGATAATTGGCTAGGCTTAAAATGGCTCACAAGGGCAATTAGCCTAGTACCAATCTATGAACTTATGTAGTAGTTATATCCTTGAATTTGCAAGTTCCTTATTTTCTTTACTAACAAATAAATAATAATGGGGAAATAAGACATCCCTGCTTGACACTTCTGCTCAAGTATATTTTGTTAGAGAGAAACCCTCCCACCTTTATGCTCTCTTACAACCCTTCATATGTCCTTCTTACCAGTCCTGATATTTTTATCAATGAATGCAAATGCAGCCATTGCCCTACACATAAAATCCTATCTGACTCAATAGAATGCTTTCTCTGCATTAAGGTGTTCCAACAATAGTGGCATTTTCTTACTCTGTTCTTTCCACACAATCATCATTATATTAATATTGTCAAATGTTTTGAGTTTTCTCCACAAAACCATATTGATCCATATTTATTATGTTGCCAACACATTCACCATTATTGTTGCTAGTATAGACATCAGCACTTTATAATCATGGTTTAAAATTAATTAGTCTAAGGGAAGATGGGTCGGAAAGGTCTTTTCCTTTTTTGGGTAATACAACCACCATCTTCTAAGATGCTGGTACTGTCCCCCACTTTAAAATATTAATCTGATGCTGTCAGTCTTCATTTATTCTTGACAGTTGGGAATTGGTTCTGATCCTCGGAAATGGCTCAGCCATTAAACATCTCACGCTGATCTTGTATTCAATCGTTGGTTCTCATTTGTTGGAACCCATGCCACATTTTCACAGACTTTGTGCTTCAATAAAAACATACAGAAAACAAAATGCTAAGTACATTTTTAACCCCCCAGCTTGTTTTAACTCACAGCAAATACACAGCACAAAGAAAGGGAAGTTACTCCTCCATATAGGGGCAGGTGTCTCAGATAGATGGCTATGCTCACAGACTTTCTATATTCTAAAGTTAGGTTTAATCATGCTGGAAGCACATGCTAAAAACCTGTCTTCACCCTTGCACAGATACCATCTGTCTTTGTCCTATCTCTGTTTCCCTCTAGATGTGAAAAAAACAGCTTGCATGCACTCAGTTAACTGTTTTTCAGCCTTAAGAAAAAGTCTACTGGTTACCCTTAAATTAATAAACTAAGTTATACACTGTTATATTTAATATTGAATTACTAAGGCTACTTCAGTGTCAAACTTCATTTATTTCACTGGTTGCCCATTTCCTCTTCATATCCTAACTATGATGCTTGTTACACTAATTCCGTAAAGTATTGTTCAGTCATTTCCCAATTAATTCTCTACACCTGTAGATTCGCTGTGTCCAATTGGAGGCATTTGATGAAAAAAAAACAGCTACTAGTTTTACAGATATATAAAAATGTCTCTTTTCAAATGCTAAAAAACTAGCATTTTCACGTTTTCCATTTTCTAGCATATTTGCTTAAGAAAAAAAATGCCTTTGTCTTCCGCATAATCTAAGAGCATTAGCCTGTACTTCCACTGTGTAAATCAGTTATGTTTCATTTGCTCTAAAACACATTTTGTCAAAAAAAAACTGAAAAACAGTCACAGTTGATCTAAAACACACTTCATTGTAAACACAAATGAATGAAGTATTTTTCATGTACTCTAAATGTACCTCCAAATGTTATTGCAGGGGGCAAGCCGCACTGCAGCTTCATAGTCCATATACTTAAATATACTATGTCCGCAGTCATACAACCCCAGGGAAAAGTAAAATCTTCTAACACACTGAATTATTGGTGGCATACAAACTTCTTGAGATGGACATACAGCATAACAGTGGGGATTAGTAAGGTACAAATACCAGTCAACACTAATTTGCATTATAATTTCCACAATCAGATACCACACCAGCCATGATTTTTATAGCCATACACATATCAAATGCAATTCAGTTATTTTTGTTTTCTGTGAAAATTGGTTTATATCAGTTGAGACTGTGTTTCTTTGAGACAAAGTGTGTTCTAGATCAAATGACACACAGTCTTTAATGCAGATATGTAATATGATCCATACAAATGATAGCCCCCAGCAACCCAAGATCACATTGTATTGTTTTTGTCCAATCTTTATCTTGTTACAGCTTAAATCCTGAATGCATTACAGTCACGATAATATACTTTCTTACTGTAATCCATCCATAACCCCCTTTTTTCCATTTTTTACAAGGAGTTTTTGTGTCACTTCAGCAGTGTCAGTTATCTAGAGCTAAGGTTCACACCTCTAAGGGCTAGTCGTGCCTTGGTTACTTTTTTGCTTTAATATCATTAGCATAAACAACAGTCACTGTTAAGACTCCCCCACCTTATATTTAAAAACGTTGCATATTTTACAGAATTTCTTTGCAGCATAACATGCAATTTACTTCAAGGAGTTTATGATGCATGTATTACTAACAGTTGCATCTTATTTCCTTTTACTGTCCTTCTAAAAATTAATGACAAAGTGGAATGTTGTCAACTAACTTCCAGTCTTTTTAGCCACCTGCTGTAAAAGCACAGTTCTCATGTCTGAACTGCATCATATGGAATTAACACTTTACAATCTTCCATTTATTTCCTTCTTTCACGTTATTGATTATCTTATTTCTTATCATCTCAACCACTCAATACTGATTTCTTGTTCAAGTCAAAGGTACTTATATTT
This sequence comes from Protopterus annectens, assembly GCF_019279795.1. Classification (NCBI taxonomy): domain Eukaryota; kingdom Metazoa; phylum Chordata; order Ceratodontiformes; family Protopteridae; genus Protopterus; species Protopterus annectens. Next base: position 179,236,483 of record NC_056733.1, read on the forward strand.
TTCTTGTTATCTCCTTGTCTTTTTGTCCGTTCCTCATTTTCCTTTGGAACAATGGAAGAGGTTTCATTGGCAAGTTCTGTCTATGGGCTTTAATATTGCCAAAAGAATCAGAAGCAGAGTCCCTTTCAGATTTCTACGTCACTCTTTGCTAATTAATTATTTACTTTGTATCCAGTTCTACATCCAAAGATGACATTGATCCTGTATGAAGACATTTTCTAAAGACTGCTGGCTATAGTAACTTGAATCTCACGCCTGTTTCTTGATGATCTCTGACTGCAGGGATGAACTCCCTCCTCTTTTGCCAAGTATATAGTGAGTAATCATATTCCATAAACACTGTAGTGACCCCAGTTTTTAATACTTTTCCCTTCCATCACAATTTTGCTTGCCAGGGGCAGCTGTTTCTGTTGGCATGACTGCCTCTTAACTAAAATTAGTTGTGGCTTCTTTTTCATGGCCGGATTTGGAGCATGCATACAGTGTGCTCTTTCATTTAACAAATCCTTCTGTGAAATACCAGTCCAACTGATTATTTGTACGTAAGTAAAACTAATGCAATCCATTTCTTTCAGTTTTTCTGAATAAGCATAAAATCTCAGTTTTCTTTTGAGTGCTCTGTCTCTTCTAACTGTAATATTTTTGCAACAGTGCTTCTTGAGATGCCTTATATTCAGCCAGTCTTTCCTTCATTTCTGCCTCCAGGTTCTGCAGTTTTATCAGTTCATTTGAATAGCTACTTAACACTGTTTCTGTTCATTCTAGCTTTTTGTCATTTTACTTTTCTATATTCCGCAAGAGTCGCACTTTTTAAAGTACATCTGAATTTGTTTGATTTAATTTTCCTCTAAATTACTGGAAACTATCTCCCATGTCAAAGTTTTAACTTTAACTACTTTCTGCTGAACAGCTGCAAGGCTGTACCCCACCAGAGACTTTTCTTCACCTTTTCTAGTTGATTTTCTGTTACATTCTCCAGATTTTTTGACCTCTAGACAGTGTCATAACTAACCAGTAAGAGAATTGTATCTAGATTGTTAGCTCTTAACTGTGTTTTTACACCATTTTTAGTTTTTATACTGGGAGAGTTCTAATTAACTTGGTTTTCAACTATTCTGTTCACTCTTAATCCCTTGCTTGATTTTAAGAAAAACAGTTTAACACACATCCTAGTTATTGCCAACATAATTTAAGATTAGGAATTAATTAGCGGACATGTTTTATTTTTCATTGCATTACAAATCCTAACACTTGGATCAGTGACTTCACACCTTGCATTTGAGTCCTCTTTATAAAAGAGATACATATCTTCGGTACATTTTGTGTTAGTGTCCTCAAGCTCAACTTCCATTACAACATCTCATAAAGCCCGTCTTTTTACTATGAAGTTCTGTTTCTAATCTGTAATAGTTCTCAGCTTCATGTTTTAACCCCATAATCTTTTTTCATCTCTTATTTATGGTTTGTCTTTGGTTTTCCATTTTCTAGCTATACTTTTTTTATGAATATCAGCACTAAAAATAGCAGTACCTTCACATCTTTAGTATGCTATTTTATACATACTCAGCAAAAACATCTGTATGTTGAGGATAAGTTTGCTTCCAAGCATAAGACTTGGCATATTATTTAAGTAGTATTTGTACTGAAGCAGGCTCCATACATTCATAAAATATATGCTTCCAAGAACCTGCTTCTGAACTGTCACATCTCCAACATATGCTTCTTGCCTTTGTGAGCATTTTTAAAGTTATGGATATAGAAATATTTTTACAAAGATTTTCATGCAAAGATTCTACATTTTCTCAATTGTGTTACATATCTAGAATTGGGTTACATTTCCCTCCACTGATCCCCTCTAATATATTTATTTAAATGTTCACTCTATTTTTTTTCTTTATAGCATTGGGTTATTCAGATCTAATATTGCCTTACACGTTCTACTTATTACTCCTTTTTGGTCTTCCATTTTGGTTCTGGCCTTATTTTTAATATATAATATTAGTGGTGTAACAAAATTAATGTTTAACCACTGCATGTCACCCTAAAACGTTTTGATCTGAGTCTACTAACCAGAACGATTTCTAGCTTTGTCCTAATTTATTAACTTATCTCTTTTTATCATCTGCTCCCAAAATTGTAGTTTTTTGTTCTTTCTTTTCCAGTAATACAATACCTCATTACTTACTATTCAAAAAGTTGCACACTGATTGGTCAGCCCAACCAGCATGTCTGTTGTAAATCGGGCATTTATCAGTAGAAAAAAATCCAGCTACTAAAGAGCAACCCGACTTTCTTCTGTTAATATATGCTAGGGCATATATCTCAACTGTCCAGATTTTCACAGAATGTCCAGATATATGTCTCATATTTTTGGTCTGTTCCTCATAAAATTTGTGGTCATCCGACAAATCACTGATGAGTGAAGTCACTAAATAATGACAAGCATTTCACTTTCAGACTTCATATCCTTCAGACAATGTATGATAACACAAGTAAGATTTATAAGAGCAACATTTATAATCATTCCCTGTTCTGAGGCTTTTGTCTCCCATTAATTAACTCGTCTACATTTCTTGACCTAAAGTATGTAAGAAGTACAAGGAAGAGCAGGTATGTTTTGCAGAACTAAAGAAACGTACGTGATTTTCCTTGTATTTCTGCCCTGTCTTTCTCACACCTCTAAACTGTAAAGGTGTTATAGTTTAAAAAAAAAGAGACCTTCCTTTCCCTGTTGCTTGTTTTAACAGCATATGCACTGTGCAAGTGTGGGAATGTAAATCCCATATATATGAGCTTTGGCTGGCTAACATTTACCTGAAATCAACTGAACGTATAAGTGAATTTAAGTATACTTTTATCTGCTCTTTTGCATATAGTACTGTATTCAATTTATTTATTTGTGTTTTTCACTGAATATTAACTGAAGTTGTGGCTGTCTCTCTACAGAGTACTTTTTAGAATTTCTGTGCAGCCATTAATAGCAGTGGGGGGTAGTTTCAGCTCATCACTGACATCATGTCTTGCCTTATATAAGTGGTACATTTTGAGTTATCTCTGCTTAATATCAGAGCTTTGGCCGACTAACATCTACCTGAAATCAGCTGGACGTATAAGTGAATTTAAGTACACTTTTATCTGCTCTTTTACATATAGTACTGTATTTAATTTATTTATTTATGTTTTTCACTGAATATTAACTCAACTGAAGTTGTGTCTGTCTCTCTACAGCTAGTTCCCCACGCAACCCTCCCTGTTCTTGTTTTGGTATTAATTTTGGTGGCTTTGAAATTGCCCACCCCTCTTATAGATTTGTATTTGGATACTCCTTCTGGGCCCATCTCATTTGCTCACTCAACTGAGTGCAGTGAGATCATATTCTGATTTCAGGCACTCCTACTGTGTACAAAGAGAGCATTTGGGAAGGACAACCCCTGTTGCGTCTTAATCCTGCTCTGTTCCTTCCCTCAAAGAAAAAAAAAAAATATATATATATATATATATATATATATATATATATATATATATATATATATATATATAATGTATCTTATTCATCTGCTGTTACTGTAACTGTCTTAGTTGCTCTTCTGCATGCTATCTGTTCAGTCACTCTTACTCTGCACTTATTACTGCTTGTTAGTAGTTTTCTAATTTACTGTCTTCTGCACTTGTTCTTTAGTCATTTGTTAATTTAATTGCATTTATTTGAACTGTATTTGCCGTAGTGTTGCTACACGCTCAGGTGTGCTGGCCTGCACTACAGTTTGAATTGTATTTACTGCTGTTTTAGCTGCTTTTCTGTAACAAACAAAAAAAAATTCTAAGCTTGTTTCCTGCCTTTCCTGTAACTAGTCAAGTCCAGATACAGACTTGCTGTATCCAGGACTGTTGGTAAGCTTCTGAGCCCCCCAAGCCTTTCTCTGTTGGAGGGAAGCCTTCTAGCTTATCAGTGGGAGTGGAAAGCACTAGGTAGCCTATCTACCACAAGAAGAGTGGGTTTTGGCCCTGAAATTGTAGTTCATTGGCCATTTTGTGCAGTTTTTCCATCTCTTTCTGCTTTTTGGTTAAAAGCCCGTTTTGCTTTTGGTCCCCGCCTTTCCTATAACTAGTGTAATCCAGGTACAGATTTGCTGTATCCAGGACTGCTGGTAAGCTTTTGAGTCCTCCAATCCCTTCTGTGTTGGAGAGAAGCCTTCTAGCTCATCAGCGGGAGTGATAAGCACTAGTTAACCTATCTTCCATAGGAGGAGTGGTTTCTGGCCCAGAAATTATAATTTATTGGCCGTTTGGGAAGCATTTCCATCTCTTTCAACCTTCTGATTTAATGTGTTTGTACTTGTTTCTTGCCTTTCCTGTTACTAGTCTAGTTCAGGTACAGATTTGCTGTATGCAGGACTCTTTGTAAGCTTTTGAGCTCCCCAAGCCTTTCCGTTTTGGAGGGAAGCCTTCTAGCTTATCAGTGGGAGTGGTAAGCATCAGGTAGCCTATCTACTACAAGAGGAGTGGTCCCTGGCCCAGAAATTGTAGCTATTGGCTGTTTGAGCAGTTTTTTTCTATCCCTTTCAACTTTCTGGTATGAAAGCCGCACTTGTGCCTGTTTCCCACCTTTCCTATAACTAGCCTAGTCCGGTTGCAGAGTTGCTGTATCCAGGATTGTTAGTAAGTTGATAGGCCAATTGTCCCAATTGATCTATTTGCTCACACCTTTGAGCCAATCCTTGGTGGAAACGGTGAGCAAAGGACAAGGTAGAAGCAAACCGGATGAGGAAAATTGTAGAAGGCCAAGGCACCGTGACAATGGTACCTCACTGGAACCTAATGCTAGTTCCTCTAGTACACACGGTGAAATGGACTTCCAATGGACACCATTAGTTTTGAGGCTAGCTGCTACTGTGGGGCACTCCAACTCCAGTTCGGAAGTACCTGTGCGAGGTGAACGGGAGACATGCCCAACCACAAGACATACTGATCACAATAACTTCAATCTCAAAGAATGACTACAGGTTAGTTTTTCCTCTAATTTTAAGGACAAAAAAAGCAAACCTAAGCCAATTAATGACTCTTTTAAAAATCAGTTGGACAGATTTGAGAAACTTTTGTACAAATATAAATAAAATAGCTATTTAAAATAATGTATTTCAGAGAATATTGTGCCGAAGGGTTTGAGGTTATGTAAATACCCGAACAATGTTGTACCTGGCAGTACATTTCATAAAGAACTTATTGCTATTTTTAATAGATGTGGGCTGGATGTTTTAAAAGCTATGATTGATGAACATAACCGAGTAAAAAGTGACCTAATGAAAGAAATTGATATTTTAAATGACAACATTAAAATGGACCTTATGTTCAGAATTGAGGAAGAGAGAGAGAAATATTTTAAGATCAAAAGTGGTGTTGATGGTCAGTGTAGTGACTTGATTCAGAGAAGAATAAAGAAATTGGAAAGGGACTTGACAGAATACAAAAATAACACCAGTTATCCTATACCAAAGTATAGACCTAGGTCTTGGATAAATGACCAACCCAGTCTTAGTGAAGAAGAAACACATAAACAACATCTAAGAAATGATGAAAGATTAGATGACGTGGATGAATTTAATGACTACCCCCCGCTGAGGAGGTCAGAGAGACTGAGGAACAGGAATGACTACCAACAAAACGGGTATTACACAAATTTTCGGGCTGGAGCAAGAAGGGGGAAGGGGAGGTACTAAATGTTGCTAGTACCACCAGCCCCACATTGGAAAAAGAAAATATTATTCAGGATGTTAGTAACCCTTATAGATTTACCAAGGGTGACTTTAGTATCTACAATTTCAGTAAAATCAAACTAAAGGATGAACACTTTAGCCTGTTATACAAGGGTATTAAATTTATACCCATGAGAAGAGGTGAGCTTACTAAGACCTTATTAGACATAAAATCATTTCTTGGAAAGGTTAACTTGCAAGTTCTTTTAAACCAGGAAATGGAAACACAATCAAAATCTAGTTATCTAACAAAGAGGAGTACTTTCAACCCTCCATTACACCCCCAAATTAAGAACTTTGAAAACGTGATAGAAAATGAGATTAGATATAATTTTGACAAGGTTAGATACACCAGTAACTTGAATATGGAAGAAAATAAAACTTTAACAGAGTTAAGAAAGGATGTCAACCTCAGAATCATGAAACCCGACAAAGGGGGTGGAATGGTCTTGATGGACACACTTCTCTACGAAGGGAAGATGAATGAAATATTAAGGGACCCCACTAGATACACTGGTTGTTCTAGGAATGAAATAAATATAGCTTACAGAACGATTGACATAGTCTTAGAAGACCTTTTTTCTGAGGGACTTATAGACAACAAAACACTGAGGTACTTAAAAGTAGAAAAAACAAAAATTCCAACGATCTTTGGGATTCCAAAACACACAAAGATGGAAGGGACCCACCCCTAAGACCTGTAGTATCTGCTGAAGGCTCAAAAACCGTACCACTGGCCAAATATGTAGATTTAAAGCTAAAGAATATTTGGTTGAAACGTGACAATATGCTGAGGGACTCATGGGACTTTTTGAGAAGTGTGAGACAAGATATGTATGCAGATAATATTTCATTCCTTACTATTGACATTATTGATTTATTTTCCTATATCCCTCACGAAGAAGGTAAAATAATGTTGGAAGAAATCATTTTTGAAGACGGTAGTTTAAGCCGAGATGAATGTATGATCATTGTACAACTAATGGACCTGGTTTTAAAGTACAACTTCTTATACTTTAAAGGCAAATATTTCACCAAATTAAAGGTGTAGCCATGGGCGCAGCGTGTGCTCCTACGTATGCCAGTTTAATTTTAGCAAAATGGAAGGAAAAATGGGTACAAAACTCAGGATACAACCAAAAATGGTTGTTGTATAAAAGGTTCTTGGATGATATTTGTATTTTTTGGAACACATCAAATGAGGAAATTCAAGAATTTATAAACTACTTAAACAATAGTATGGATTTCCTTAGGTTCACCCACAATGTAGATGATGCCAGGTTAAGATACTTGGACATTGAAATTTATAAAAAAAACAAGGTTTAATTCAAAAGTTTATAGGAAAATTACCTATTCAAATTCCTATTTGCACTATAACAGTGCCCACCCCATTCATCAGAAAAGAAGTCTTGTGAGAGGGCAATATATTAGGTCATCGAGAATGACATCAAAAATGGAAGACTTTGTGGTGGAAATGAATACTTTAAACCATATGTTTAAGCAAAGGTGCTACCCACATTCCTTGATGGAAGACATAGAAAAGGAAGTTTTAGAGGGTAGAGCTGATAGATTTCAACCAATTTTAGGAAAAAGTTGGTGGTTAATGAACAGACAAAGAAGTTAGAGGACAATTTCAGTAGTACTTTAGTGATTGAATATAATGGAAGCTCCAACCTTATAAGAAACACAATGGTTAAGGAATGGAAAAGATTTTCCACTATACAGATATAGACTATATAAAAAATAAAAATGTTAAAATAGTTTACAAAAATGGGTGCCACCTTAAGAATTTGTTAGAAAGAAATGAAGCAGGGAACCGTAGAAACATAAACCAAAGAAGAAAATGAACTTTTAAATGTGGACACTGTGCTCAGTGTCCATATATTATAAACAGGGAAACAGTGTTCCTTGAAAGTAGACAATTGGTTCTCCAGGGGAAGGAATACAGTAACTGTGAGGACAAAGGAATAGTATATATGGCAAACTGAAATCTGTCAAGCCTTCTATGTTGGGAAGACAGAACGAAAGTTGAAAAGAAGAATTTATGAGCACATGTACGAGATACAAAACAAAAAAGAAACTAATGCGCTCTATAAACATAAGTTGCAATGTGAACAGGCGTATTATGAATTTTTTGTACTGGAAAAAGTGAAATATGATGTCAGGGGTGGTTTTTGGGAGGAAAGAATTGAGTACCGTGAGCTTTGGTGGCAAGTTACGTTGCAAGCCAACAAGCACCCGGGACTCAATGAAAGTATTTCCATTGCCCCCCTCCTCAAATTAAGAGCTGCGAAATTGTAGATCCCAAACAGGAATCTAATGTTCTTCCTTTGCTTAATTAAATTATTAACTAATTTCCATGTCAGGACTGTTATCTCAGTTGTATTTCAACAATATATTTTTCAACATAAGATGATGAACTACCCTGACGTCAAGAAACTGAAAGAATTTTTAAAGTGCTTTTAGAATGTGTTTAAAGTATTTGTATTTTGCTATTTTGCACGTTATTCATTTATTTATTTAACATGACGATTTTAAACATATTTGTATTAACATGGATAGCTGCTTATTACTGTATTTCTCTGAATTTTGTAAGCATGATTACAACAATTACTCCATATAAGTTCTGGGTTCAGAGAAATTCCTAGGAAACATACATTCTTTATAATAAAAAATTGTAGTTCAACTTTGTTGCACAAGGTGGCATTGTATTAAAAGTTGTTTTAGAAAAGGTTTTAAAAGGTTTTAGAGATTTTAAAGTTTAAATTAAAGTAATAAAAATGACTGTATCAAAGAGTTTGCAAACTTTGAGACAACTGGTATGATATTTGATTGTTATCATTAGTACAATTAGGTCAATAGTACTTTTTATGCAAGAAATAAGGCATTTAGAATGTGCCTTTAAAAGTTTTCATGGCATACTTTTCAATTCTGCCTCATTTACTATGCAGCATGAGATTGGTGGTTTTAAATGTTAATTGATGTATATATATGCACTGATGCAGTTACCGGCCCACATCTGAGGAAGTTTTTGAAACGAAAACGTACTTGCATTTGGAGCGTTAGTGTGATTTCAGTGTTTTTTCCTGTGAAGCGAATGCTTGGATTAAACTATTTTAACAGCTGAAAAGCTTTGTTACTTGGCATTTTTATCCTGTGGATTTCTGTGGACTACACTGTTAAATCAACAACTACAAGGCTTGACTAAGTTGCCCTGTCCGTAAGCTTCACTGTGTTTTCTTCCAGGGTCTTGGCATATGGTTTTTAAGCACTAATATACCCTGACACTGATTGCCCAACAGGGCAAGGCTCTTTATTCACCCCTCACCAACCAAGCGACTAAGCAGCTCACCCTACTATTCAGGCATGATCAAAGGGCAACTTCATGTGCACTCTCCAGTCCAACTGGTGAATCTGGGTATCCTGAGGCAATGTTACAACTGTCTTATGTACACAGACAACCCTCTCTTCCTACCACAAAACACTAACATATGCAAGAGATGCAATTATACAGCCAAACTGGAAGCTAAGCTGTCTCCACCCAAGACTGGAACAGACAGTCAAGAGGAGAAGGTTAACAATTGCACCACAACTCTAGCCGCACACAGACCTTCTAAAACAGCACTGGCAAAAAATACACATAAATACACAAAATCATACTCGGAGGCTCTAAATAAAAACCTGCAAAAGCATTAGAGACCTCCAAAGCAGACACCCAAACAACCTGCACTTCCCGTCACAAACCAGACAACACATAAAACACAAAATCAGTGTGCCACACAATCACAGCCCTTAAGGTGAAATAACATACCTAACACACTAGTAATAGGTGACCCTATAGTCAGGCACACTGACGTCCCACTCACTAGGCTGAACAAGCAAAAGGTTACTGTTATCTGCCTGTCGGGAGCCGGAATCCGCCACATAATATAAGCACTCAGGTCACTCCAGAACAAGTACAAGTATGACTCTGTCATTGTTCATGTTGGTGTGAATGATCTGAGACGTACCTCCCTGGACTACATGAAAAGAGACATGGAAGAGCTCTCTGATCATGTATGTAGCCCAGGCTGGTATGACCCTGACCCTGAGTAGCATCCTGCCCTCACCAAGAATGATACCGCAGTATAAAGAAAAAATGATCAATTTCAACAATTGGCTAAGCTTCTGGTGTCATTCAAAGGGGATCCAGTGTCTGTCAGCCTGGGACGACATGCTCGACAAGCTGCGTTGCTTCGCAAGAGACGGCTTGCACCTGTCACCCCTAGGCTTTCGAATACTAGCCAAGGCTCGTGCTGCCTCCATAGTGCCTTCGTAGGCAAGGCTCAAAAGTCAAACCCACCTCCATAAACAGCACAGTTAACAAAAAACTGAGGGTTATGCTACTCATTGCCAGGAGTTTAAATCTCAAAATGCATGCGCTCGAAGCACTCCTCAGTATGGTGAACGTCGACATCTGTGCAGTAACTGAAACCTGGTTCAAGGCTCCAGAGAGTACCCCAGCACTGGGCTACAGCTCATACCATACGTTTTGGCCACAGAACACGGACCGAAACACAAAAGGAGGGGGTGTATCCATATTCATCAAGGATACCTACACCTCCAGGTTAGTGGCACAGCATGATACCTCTGAGATCATCCATATGCAACTAACATCGGGCAAATCTGCAGTGCAAATTCTGGCCTGCTACAGATCACCCTGCATGACCCAGGACCACCACTCCACCTTTCTGGAGACACTGGAAAACATGAAGGTCCTACCAAACACCCTGACATTGGGCGATTTCAGTTACCCTACCATTCACTAGGAAAACTACTCGAGTACAAATTCCCAGGCCCATTGCTTCCTGGAATTCATCAACTCAAACGCCCTGGATCAGCTGGTAAACTGCCCTACCAGAGGTGAAAACATATTGGACCTGGTCATCACCAACATGGGCGACAGGTGTTCCACACTGGAGGTCAACCCGTCACTTGTTAGATCAGACCATAAACTAATCACTCTGGATGTCCACACCCTACCACCACCCCCAACTAAGGAAACCACAGTAAAATACTTTTCTAAAGCAAATTTCACCTTACTTAAGACAGACATGGTAAGTTTCACAGCCCCCACACTAAAGGATAACGCTGCCCAATATGCAGAAACCTTTACAAATGCACTCTATGAGCACCTACAAGGATGCATGGATCGTGCCATCCCAAGCAAAACCAAGACTCACTCCTCTAGGAGATGGAAACCAGTTTGGTGGACCCCTGCAATAAACAGGTTATACAATAGAAGGAGGAAACTAGTTCAGAAAAAAGCAAATCCCAAGAAGGAAAGACATCCCTGATCAGTATCAGTAAGAAACTGAGGTCCCTCATGAAATCATCCAAGGCTAACTTCAAAAGAAAAATAGCCAAGGATTCAAAAGATAAACACAAAGCCTTCTTTAGCTATGTTAAGAATCTAAGTGGCAACTCGCAGATATGCACTGAACTAGTGCAAAATAGCACAAAATATACTGAACCTACTGATATTGCCAACATCCTAGCAGATAGATTCAGTGCAAACTTCACCCCCACCCCTCACCTCCAAAAGGGCCTACAACAATACCGGAAAAGTGTAGTGTCCCAAAAATCATAGACGCACAGGTGAAAACAGCCCTTTCAAAAGCCAAAAACACAGCGTCAGTGGGACCAGATGGTGTTCCAGGCTGCGTCTTGCATGAACTACAGAACAAACTAACCCCCCACCTAAACACGCTGTTCAACGTCAGCCTCTCCACAGACTACGTGCCCATAGAATGGTGCACAGCAATGGTTATTCCTCTCCACAAAGGAGGGGCCACAACTGACCCTGGTAACTATCGCCCCATAAGCCTGACTAGCCTGGTCTGCAAGGCTATGGAGTGAATGATCGTGGAACTCATTAACAAAGACATTGGGAACCTCCAAATACTTGACCCAACCCAGTTCGGCTTTGTTAAGGGCAGATCATTCCTACTAAACCTGGTTGACTTCTTCGAGACAGTCACCAAGGCCATAGAGAAGGGAAAGGTGGTTCACACAGCCTACCTTGACCTTGCCAAGGCTTTAGACACCATTACCCACTTGGGTATTACAGAAAAACTCACAAGCCTGAACATAAACTCCTACATCATGAGATGGGTTGCCAACTGGCTTACAGACAGAACTCACACGGTAAGAATAGTGGGCTCCAGGTCCGACTCTAAACCAATCACAAGTGGTGTCCCGCAAGGCTCGGTCCTGGGACCCCTACTGTTCGGCATATACTTCTCAGAAGTACAGGCAAACACAGGAGGACTATGGCTAACCAAGTTCGCTGATGGCTGCAAACTGGGAGCCGTAATTGACTCTTCTGCTTACCCAGACATCCTCCAAAAGGGCCTTACTGTGACGGACACCTGGTGTCAAAGTCATGGCCTCAAGCTAAATGCCAAAAAATGCATAGTCATCCCATTTGGGAAAAACAAAACACCCACGAATTACCACATAGGTGGCAGCTCCCTTAATACAGAAGAGGTAATAAGAGATCTGGGGACCCAGGTAGATTGTAATCTCTATGTTGACAATCATATTGCCAAAGTAGTTAGGAAAGCCTTCTATGTGGCCCATCTAATTACTAAAGGGTTCGCATCTAGAAATAAAGAGGTTATAGTGCACCTCTACTCGTCACTCATTAGACCCATCATAGAGTACAATGCCCCATTTGGGATGTACCTCACAAGACACTTCTAACAGCTGGAAAGACCACAAAAGTACCTCACCAAGAGGATTACTGGTCTCAAACATATGTCCTATGCAGCCCGACTGAAAAAACTCTGACTGTACTCAGTGGCATATCGCTTACTCAGAGGTGATCTCTGCCTGACTTACAAAGCCATGTCCAACTCAGAATTGATGGACATGCTCCACCTAAAGAAATCCAAGTCACTGCGAGCCACGCTCTCTAGTGAGCTAATCCTCGCCACAACAATAAGTAGAACATGCTGGAGGGATAGATTCCTGTCACAGAGACTCCCCATGCTTTGGAACAAAATTCCAAATTACATCTGGCAGAGCCCCTCACTAACACTCTTCAAGAGAAACCTTGACGAGTGGATGGGCAACAGAAAATACACACCTGGGATCACTTCATTGGCTCTGCTTGACAGAGGATCAGTTAATTAATCAATGGGGTGGCGAAAGCTGACACACTCTGGCTAGGCTTTTAAATGCCCTTGGGCAGATAGCCTAGTACCTACCTATGAACCTATATGTGCATTATATCAACAAACACAGAAGAATGAGGAAACAACATGCAGGAACACTACAGCTCTGTTATACAAAGACATTATTTAAGAAAACTAAGCAATTTCTTTTTAAATAATGTTATTGTATGGAAGCTAGGAGAGAAAAAACTGATAAAGATCTGAAAGGTTTTGTTTAACAGTATTTTAAGAGGAGAATGAGTACCAACATCCTGGAATAAAGCAGTGGTAGTTCTAATACCTAAAGGGGGTAAAGATCCATCAGATCCAGCTTCATACAGGCTCTTTTCAGTACTAAACCATAATTATAAAGTGTTTGTCTATAATGGCTGAAAGAATGGCAAAAGTAATGCCATGATTGATAGATATGGATTAGTCTGGTTTTGTGGAAGGGAGGCAAACACTTGACAACATTAGCAGAACATTGATGATCCAGAGGGAAGCAGAGTGTAAGAAAATACCATTGTTGCTGGTGAGTTTTGATGCAGGGAAAGCATTTGGCATGGTAAGCTGGGATTTAATGAGCAGGGCAATGGAAGCATTTGCATTTCCTGAAAAAAATATAAGATTGGTTAGGAGGATATATGAGGGTCAGATGTGAAAATTAAAGTGAGTGGTGTCCTCTCTGGTAATTTCTGCTTGAGCAGGGGAACCAGGCAGGGGTGTCCTCTTTCCCATTTGTTGTTTGTGTTATATTTAGAACCACTGGCAAAGAAAATAAGGGACTCAAAAGCTCAAGGATATAATTGGCATGGTAGTCAAGAAAAGCTGGCTCTATTTCCAGATGATATTTTATACCTGACAAAACCAGAAAGAGACATTGCAGTGTTGTAGAACATTTTGAGACAGTTTCAAATCTTTTTGGGGTACAAAATTAATGAAGCTAAAACAAAGGCAATAGCAGTAAGTTATGTACCCACATATGAATTGGTTCAGAGGTGGGAGGTTGGCATAATGATTAAGGTATTAAAACAAAAACAACTGGCAACTTCACTGAAGACTAAATCCACAAAGTTTAATGAAGTGTTTTTCATCCAAACACTTTGAACTTCATCAAATACTAACATTTACAAAAATCAAGTTTAAATAGTCATGTTTAACCATGATTAAAATCAGCTGTCTCTCCATCTTAAAATTTAAAGGAACAGTAGTTAAAATAGCATTGTGAACATAATATGCATTTTCCTGTTATTTAAAACTGCCTTATTTAACAAGCAAGTGAATACATTTATTGCAGCAGCAATATGATGAAAATCATATACAAAAAATATGTAAAAATGTAAAGAGCCTCCTGATTTATCTAACCTTACATTATAAACATTTTCAAGTGAAAAATTAATAAGTAAAACATAATTTCTATAATGTAGTTACAACAGTATTTCATCTCATTAAACTTTTCAGTTTTAAACAACATGTGATAGAACACGTCGTTCAATTCTGGAAAGTTATAAGCACTGAGACAAATTTGCCAGAGCAATTCCAACTTTTCTAATAATAAGGTGAATGAACCCCCCTCTTGGATTACTGTCCTCTTGCTCAAGTATCCAGAATTTAAATGCATGTTCTGGATATTGTTCTCTATGCTTTGCTAAAGCATTGTCCAGTTTGTGTTTATTAATACAATATATATGTTCGTATATGCGATCTCTCATTCTCTGTTCGGTTTTATCTACGTAGAATGAATCACAGTTTTGACATTTAGCCACATATACGTTCATTTTGGAGTTGCAATTGACTTTTCTTCTGTTACTCAAATGTGTGTTGTTTATGTGCAGTGATGCACCTGCATGAATGTATTTGCAATAGGGGCAACTACCACATTGTTTCATCCCTATTGCATATGATTGGATCCTGCACTCACCTTCAAATATATTCTTGAGTGTTCTACCCTTCCTAGTAATGAATCTTGGTTCTGTACCCAATTTGTCCACAGTTACTTTGTCCTCTAACAGAATATTCCAGTTTTTTTATCAGTATGTTTTTATGTGATGATAATCAAGGTTAAAAGTTGTAATATAGCTCATTATGAAATCAGTTTGGTTCGTACCTGTCCCAATGATTGTGTCCTGGACCTGATTTTTCATATCAACCTGACTATCATTCATAGAATAGTCATTCAACCCAGTAGGGTGTTGTATACTCAGAATGGGTATGTGCACACCATTAATTATTTTCTCCATAATTTCTTCTATTTGAACGAAAAGCGCTTCATTAAACTTTGTGGATTCAGTCTACAGTGAAGTTGCTAGTTGTTTTTGTTTTAATTTCTTAGTTTTTTGTATCTTGGATTTTGGAGTTTATAATGATTAAGGTATTTCCCTTACAGATGCAGGGTGCAGGGTTTGATTTTCATATGGGGTTATTGGCTAGGCGGAACATTTTGAGACCGCTTCAAATCTTTTTGGGATACAAAATTAATGAAGCTAAAACAAAGGCAATAGCAGTAAGTTATGTACCCACATATGAAATGGTTCAGGAGGTGGAGATTGGCGTAATGATTAAGGTATTTCCCTTACAGATGCAAGGTGCAGGGTTTGATTCTCATATGGGGTTATTGGCTAGGCTTAAAATGGCCCACAAGAGCAGTTAGCCTAGTACTAACCTATGCACCAATATAAACAGTATCCATATTTATGGGGATATGGTAAAATGAAGTATTTAGGAGTATGGATTAAAAATGATTCTAGTGGAGCAACTAAGGATATGTGGAAAGAGACCAAAAAAGATGATACAAAAAAATGAGAAAATAGAAACTTTGTTATATGGATATGGATTGTAAGATACAATGTTTTTATCCCCATTAATCTTGGGTCAGGCATATTTTTATCAACCAGAGGAGAAGTTGTAGATAGCAATTAGTAAAGAGCTGAAGGACTTTATCTGGGAGGAGAAGACAGCAAGAGTCAAGTGGGATAAGCTGATTCTCCCAGTAGAACAGGGTGGGTTGGTATTACCCGATTTGAAGGGGTATTTCAGAGCTACACAGTTAAGGCTCCTGTACACAGCACAAGTTGAAAACTATAATTCAAAGTGGAAAGAGATGATGATGAAGCGGAGGGAAGCTGAAGAAACAAAGGGAGACTGGAATTTTGGATGCAGGGCATTAAGGAGAATGACAGTTGTTATACAGAATGTTATATCTGTGAAGTAGCAGAAAAGTATCCTAAGAACTAAGCCAACACGGGAATGGAGAAAAGAGATTCTGCCAATAGGCATGACTGCAATTAGGGATATAGACAAAAGGCAAGAGGGGGCTGGAATTTGTTGGAGAAAACTGGCAAAGGAACTAAGGTATTGGGAGCAGATAACTAGAGAGGGAAAGATGATAGAATGGGAAGACTCCAAAAATGTATTTGGACTGCAGGTTAGAGATTGCGTTCTTATCAAGAATTGATATCAGAGTATAGGCAAAGAGAATGAAATAGAGGAGTCCTAAATGAAAGACTAGTGCTGGTAGACTTTTTAGTAGACTCTAGAACAGAAACTGCCATTAAAAAAGGAATAATTAGTAGAGCATATAAAATATTGCCCGATAACTATAAGAATCAATCATAGTAGGTTAGAAAGGATTGGGAAGAGATAGTGGATAAGCAATTCACAAAGAAGCAATGGGAGGATATATGTATGTCTCCCAGATATGCAACAAATTCTAGAAGATTTAGGATTTTTGCTTGGAAATATTTACATAAATATTTTTATACCCCAGTCAGACTCCAGAGAATTTTTCCTCGGGTAGACAGCAAATGCTGGAGGTGTGACGGGGAAGAAAGAGGTACTTGGGAACATATTTTCTGGGATTGTTGTGGGCTGGTGGACTAAGGATTCCCTCATGCACTGTGGGAGATTCTGGGTGGGCAGATTGGTGTGACTAGGGAAATTATTTTTCTGAGCTATGATGCAGAATCAGAATTGCCTAGACATGGTAAGGCCTTGCTGTGTGGCTGCCCTGCCAACAAAACAATTACTAGAAAATAGAAATCAAAATGTAAACCAACTATATTAGAAGTAGTGAATATAGTAACAGAGGTAAAACAACTGAAATTGAGATCTTTAGAAAAGGGTAGGAGCACACTACATAGGAAAAAAATGGGGAATGTGGGAACAATATATACAGGGGAAGAATGATCTTTAAAAGAAGGCAGGACTTAAATGAGCTATGTGATATTTGACCGAAAATGATTGGGTAGATTGTAAGGGATGTATAATGTTTGCAACTGGGAGTGTGTCAGTATGGTTTATGATGTAAAATGCTTGCTACTAGGATTGTGTTGGTGTGGTTTATATTCATTTATATAAATGTATGATTGCTTATGCCGTAAGTGATTTTTTAATAAAAATGTTTCTTGTTTAAAAAAGTGGGGGGCAGGAATTGAATAATTCATGTAATGTTGCTTAGGTTATATGATATATAGCAATATATGCAAAGTATAATGTTTGTTAATACAGTTTGATTATTTTTGTATAAATATAACTTTTCCTATGTCACAAGTGATAATTCACTAAAGGTACTTAAAAAGAAAAAAGAATGGATTTAGTTGATCTGTTTCTGTTCGGTAATTACCTGTCTCTGATAACAGAAGACGTCTCTCCTTCAGCTGGCATTAACACCTGCTTTTCCCACCTCTGCTCCACCACACTGTTCTCATTCTCCTCCAGTTTTCAAAGTAGCTCTCCCTTTTCTTCACTTTTTCTTTTCAGTGTTGATCTTCTGGATGTCACAGACATTTTAGCAACCAAATTCTGTTAACATTTGCAGTACTTTGCAGGCCTTTTCATGTTTATCCTGCTCGATGCCCAGATATCTATTTTTGGTTGCTTATACTACTAACATCATCTTGGAACATGAGGTAAATGTTTTTGCCTCAACAACTGAGCCAATAGAGCAATCATTTGCTTAAAGTTGTTGAGATATTTTGTCAAGCATTGAAATCTTGGAAATTTACTCATAAATTCAGGACTCTTGATCAAAATGTCCAGATATCTGATCAATGGGTGAAGTTCTGTAGAGAAGAAAAAAACAAAATCCAGATACTCTGAACATACTAAATATTGTCTGAATTCAAGGATAACTATTATTTATTTTATCTTAGTTGTAGCTCCATTCTATAGCATTGATATGTTTATCCTTAATACGTTCATCTGCATCTGCAGGGTTTATTGGAGTTGAATTTTTGAAGTACTGCCTCTTATATAGTCAGTGTAAGAACTTGGAGCTTTATCAGTGTGAATATCATTTTTTTATGTTGGCTCTGTGAATGTTAGAAACTTATTGTCTGTTGTATTGAAAGATGTTGCAATAAAAAATGCTTACTTAAAAACAAAACTTTTTTAAAGCCATTAATAAATGTTGCTGGAGGAGGAAGAACATTTAAAAATAATGAAAATGTTGTAAAGTCATTAATAAATGCCGTGGGAGGTGGAAGAACATTTTAAAGCCTACAGTCAAGCTCAGTGTGTGTTATATATAATATGTTTATATATATGGTACACACATACACATAGTGACATTGATGCAGTACTGAGTTCATAAAAAGTGATAAAGTGTATGGAGTGTGCTAAATGCTGTATATATGGAAATAATTGCAAATTATGGTAACATCGGATTCACTGAAGGATGTTACAGGGTATCAGAGCTTTGGCCTTTAAGAAGGGCAAGATCTGTCTGCAGTACTTTTCTTTGAATATTTTACAAATGACTGATATACTGAGCTGTAAGAGGCAGCTGAAGAAAGCCTAAAACAGAGCAAGCATTTACCCATGTAAAGGATGACCAACGAACCAGAGCAGTGGCTCTGATGGAGGAGGGCTCTGTGTAAAGGAAGGAAATCAGAAAATACAGGATGGAATTATATCTACTGAAAACTCCAGGAGAGAATGTGTTACCAGGGACTGTTTTCCTAGCAAATGCTGGACTGTGTTAAATACTGCATTCCTTTGAAAGATCACAAGATTTATGTCATGCGGAACCTGCATTTTATTTAGTTCTGTTACATGGAAAAAAAACTTTTATTTTACAAAGGTTGATGTCTCAGCTGCCTTCCCTTTTGAATGCACAGCCACAAATTTGTGCATCTCTTTCTCTAAACATATTTAGTTAAATCACATCACATCTAAAACTTGATATATAGCAAGTATTTCTCCATTTTTTTTATTTTTTGCAGGGGTGCAAGACCCCTTGCACCCCTTAATTAAATATACTAAAGCCATAGTTGCACAACCGCAGAAAAAAAGAGAAAACATCCCACAAAGTGAATCACTGCTAATGCACAAACTTGTGAATGGGCATTAGGCATTGTCAAGGCACAAATGATGCACTAGACTAATTTACCTTGTAATTCCTGCCACCCTAACCCACTAAACCACATCAGCATTAATTCTCAATAGGATACTTTACTTTTCTGTCAAATGTAATTAGACCATATGTGTTTTAGATCACATTTTAAATATTTTCAATTTGGACCAAATGAGTCTTAGATGAATTGTTACAAAAACATAGGTATGCGTATTTAAATTCATATGTATGTGTATCAAATATGTGTAACTGGCTCAAACAATGAGGCATACTCATTTGTTAACAAGGTTGTGTAAAATGTGTTCAGAATGCATAAAAAGCATCTAAACAACACGATCACAAACTAGAAAAATAGTTTTTGTTAAGTGCATTATCACATGCTGTATTGTGTGCTGAACCAATATTTGTACACACCCAAAGTAGTGCATAACATCCCTGCATGTGTAACTATTTACATATGCATAGATTGACAGATAGGTTGAGTGATAGATTGATTCAAATACAGGTTTGTATGTAACTGCAAATTATATATATTTAAGTAGAAATAACATGGAGGTGGGGAAGAGCTGCGTTGAACAGGTGCATGTCACTTCACTGAATGGGAAGGGTCCCCAAAATACTGTTGTAAAAAACAGTGCCACCTGGGGGATATTTTGCAGAGCCATAACAAATGAAGTTGCCTCCAGAAAGATTAAGTAGTTTTGAGTAAAATAGTGCTGCCTTGTCTCTGTTTGTTGTCATTAATTCTGAAATATAACTTATGTTATAGTTATTATGTGCACATTGTTTGAGAATGTCTATTTGGCACCCAGCTTAAATTTAGCCATTTTTTTTGTTTTCTTTAGAAAGTAAATTTGCTTCACTATGGTGCTTTGCTCATTAGTTTATGGCTTCATTATGAATATGCAGAAGTATACTGCAGAAAATAAATGTTAATCAGTGACTCTGTAGATCATATTAAGTATTTGTGGAGTAAACCCAAGGCCATTACATCTTGGTTCACCATGTCTGAAATCCGTAACACCTTGATTCATCCCATCTGAAACCCATGGCACCTTGAATTTTCCCATCTGAAACTTGTGGCACATTTAGTCACTAGCAAGTGTGTGACTAAGTTTGGGTACCTTCCCTTATGAGGCTATAGCCGTAGGAGTTTTAGATGTGCAGTTGTACACAATAAATATGTTACACTGACATTGTCCCTGTTTTTTCCATAGACCTGAGGTCTTTTTAGTGTAAAATTTGGTCTGATGATGTTAATCTTCATTCATTCTTGACTGTTTGGTCTCAGTTCTGTCTTCGGAACCGACTCGGCTATTGTAACAAGCTTGCACCAGCCAGAAACTCTCGAGCTAAGGCTACCCATAGTGCCTGTCTTCCCTTCTCCTCAGATCTCGTTTGCTGTGTAGAATTTCAGGATGCGTCAGGCCGTGCTCTCAAGCTTAGTGCTTTATTTTTGTTAGTATATTTCTTCTACCTTTAATATTTCTTGGTCGTTTCATATTCTATTCCCTAATTAGTGACTATCAGTGTGTGTGAGTGCTGTTTTTACCAGTTTATACCTTTTGGTATTTCGGTTCCTTATTGGTTCCTTCCTACTTGGCAGTAAAAGCCTGAATAACTGACTTTCTATGACAGGACTTGGGCTTCCCCTGATGGGAGGGGCTTGGATAATCCGCTATCACAGAGAGTCCAGAGAAGGGGATTCTGAGGTATGGAGAGCTGCTAGCATCTCTCAACTGTCTCTGATTTTCAAGGACACCCCTGATTTTGACTTAAATTTTAGCTGTGTCCTTAATCCCTCATAAAACTGGTGACTTTTGGGAAAAGAAGGTGAATCATACTTAATAAATAATGACAAGTCCTACCTGTGGTCACGTGGGTTTCCTCTAGGTGCTTCGGTTTCCTCCTACATCCCAAAGACATGCTGTAGGTGGATTGGACACTCTAAACTGGCCCTACGCATGAGTGCGTGCATGTGTGTGCCTTCTGTGGAAGGTTGGGCGCCGGGCTGGCAACTCGGCACCGGAAAACTCCACTGCCGATCCTGAGTAGACAGGTGATCCACTGTGGCGACCCCTAACTGGGAAAAGCCAAAAGAAGAAGTTATTTCGTAATTACCATAGTTGGTATAGGCCCCTCCCTTCCTTCATACTTCTGGTAATTCTCAAGTACCATTGTTAGCATTTCCTTCCTCTTTTTCTTTCTTTCTTCTTACCCCTTCTGGGTAGTTCTCTTATTACTATTGCTGGTACACCAAAAAAAAAAATGTTTTTCCTTATCTTGTCTTGTTTTCACTGTTTTGTGTGTGTGTGTGTGTCTGTCTGTCTGTGTGTCCTGATTCGCATGAACGGCAGTTTATTTTGTAGTCTTTACAATGGATGAGAAACCAAAAGGTACAACTGGTTTCAAGCAGTGTGACAAATGTGGCAGGAAGATGCCCAAGTCTGATGGGTATCTTTCCTGTGTTTATTGTTTGGGGGTGCCACGCCAAGAAATCCAGCCTTTGTACGAGCTCTGTAAGGGTTTAGTGCCCAGACCCTTGCAGAGCGTTGCAACAAATTGATCCTAAAAGGTTTTTAAAAAAAAACATTTTCAGAAGCTTTGTGTGAGGCAGAGGCATCAAAACCACATAAGAAAGAACCGAAAAAGAGGAGCCATTCAGTCCCAATGTCTCCTCAGTCTCAGGAACCAGAATCATCTAAGGGCCATGTTTCTTCGGAACCAAAGTCTAAAGAATCTACACTGGCACCGATCATGGTCTCGGCAACAGAGTCGATGCTCCCTCCCACAGTGCCAGCTATTCTTTTAGAACTGACGAAAGTTACCACGGTACCAACCCCTTCAATGATACCTAAGACCCTCTCGGCACCAACAATAGCTTCTTCTGTAAAACTGGTCACACCCCCCCCCCCCCAGACAAGCTTTTAGTGAGGACTCGATATTCCCCTTCCATCGACCCCTTTGTTGGTCAGCAACTCAGTCCCTTTCTTGAATGCCTGTAATTTCCCTCGGGAATGTGTGTTCGTTCCACCAGGAGCCTTTCAGAGCTTGATGTAGTTAGACTGGTGGATCAGTTCTTGGCAGCCAGAGGTATTCCAATCCCTTCTAGGACCTCCCTCCCACCCAGAGCCGAGGCTTTTTCAGCAGCTCAGTCCCTTTCTTGAATGCCTGGAATTTCCCTTGGGAATGTGTGTTCGTTCCACCAGGAGCCTTTCAGAGCTTGATGTAGTTAGACTGGTGGATCAGTTCTTGGCGGCCAGAGGTATTCCAATCCTGTCTAGGACCTCCCTCCCACCCAGAGCCGAGGCTTTTTCTCCCAGAATTCCAACTTATCTTCCTCCTTCAACCTACCCACAGGATTTGAAGCCCTCAGCACCAGTGCCTCTCTCAGTGCCAGCTTCTTTGATACTGATGGTGGATCTCACCTCAGGACCTTGGCTCAGTCAGAGCCGACCCACCCACGGGACCGCAACTTGGCTGCCGGCTCTGGAATCCCTAGTATGGCACCAATTTTTTCCATGATGTCATCTACTGTTCCAGTTGCTATGACAGCTCCGAGTCCTCTTGGGGCTCCTTCTCTGAAGGCGGGCTCATTGGAGTGGGGTGTGACCCCAGTTCCGAGGTTGTCTTTCTTGGTTCCAGGCTCCCACTCCTCTTCAGGTGGGCCTGCCTTCAAGATTATGGAGAGAGCACTTGCCTCAACAGGTTCACAGTTGGCACCCACTCCATCTGAATGTCATATCTTGTATCCTCTGGCTCGCAGCTGTCACAGTCTACTACATTTGGATAGTGGGCACAGGAGCAGCAAGACACCCTACCGCAGGGTACCCTGTCTTCAGAATCCTCCTCACACATTCCCCCTGAGGAGTCACCCCGTAAGAGGTCATGTAAGAGGAAGCACTTAGATTCTCCCGAAGAATCTTTCACCAAGGATACAGATTATGATGAAGGGGAAGGGTCCCCATGGTCACTCCCCTGAAGATGTCTCCTTTGGTGACATCCTGGAAATCTTAAAACAGAGGGGTGATTGGAAGTCCACCAACCCTTCCTCTGAAGAATCTGTTTTCTTGCAGGCGTTTTGTGCCCGACCTTCTACTTCCTGGGTGACCCCACCTGCCGAAGATTTGGTCAAGCTCATTGTGCAGCGTGCTTGAAAGGCCCCTGACACTATAGAGCCAATCCCTCGGAGACTGGGCAAAATTATTACTCCACCAGAGGACCAGCCCCACTGGTCTAAAGGCTTAGCAGTAGATGCTATGGTGGTGCCAGCAGCCGCAAAGAAGGAACTCGCAGAGGAGAGTCCAACTGTTCATCCTCCAAACAGGGAGTCTTGGATGATGGACAGATTTGGGAAGTGGGTCTATGCTTCAGCGACCCTTGCCATATGGCCATTAAACTTTTTGGCACATTTTACCCATCATCAGAGGGACCTAATCACTGAGCTGTCAGGCATCCTGGCAGGAACAGTGTCTGACGAGGTACGCAATAACATTGCCTCCCAGCTTCCAACCCTAGAACTGATATCCAACGTGTCCATGTAACTTATTGCTCACACAGCCAAAGGGACTTCAGGGCAGCGGCTACAGGCGTTGCCATTAGATGTCACGCCTGGATGTGCTTGTGTGATGTTGTGGACACCTTTAAGTCTTCCTTTGTCAATGCTCCTGTTGATGCTACCTCGTTGTTTGGCCCCAAAGTCAGAGACATGTTAGTTAGGTGTGAGAAGGATGGAAAGACCCTTTCTGCTGTGGGCATATGTTTTTCAACTCCTCAACAACCTTACTCTAGGAATCAAAGGAGTGGAAAGATGTGGTTCAGGAAGTCCCAAGGGCCTTTTCGAGACACACGTGGTGAGTCCCCCCCCCCAGGGTAGAGGGGGGACTCATCTAGAAGATGCCCCTCCCATGGCAGAGGGAACCCGCATAACCAGGGTTCCAGGTGTTCCCTCTCTGGACAACCTTACCAGCGCTTCTGAGCAGCAGCCCGATTGCCTACCTTTGGAGGCAGTCTGGGGAAGATTGCACCACATCAGAAGGACATGGCAGCACAAGAAATTCAAAAGCTGCTTCAAAAGAGAGTCATCCAAACAGTCCCAGCAGACCAGACAGGATCCAGATTTTACTTAAGATTCTTTGTAGTGCCAAAAAAGACAGGGGACTCGAGGCCAGTTCTAGAACACAGTGTCTTGGACAGGTTTGTTCGACAGACAAAATTCTGGATGGTCACAGTACAGTCTTTCCTTCTGTTTCTGGAGAAAGATGATTGGATGTGCTGTATAGAACTTCAGCATGCGTTTTACCAAATAAAGATGAACAGACACACTCAAAGATACCTCCGCTTCTGGCTGGGAGCCAGTCACTACCAATTTTGCTCATTGCCCTTTGGTCTCACCACAGTGCCCCAGGGTGTTCACCAAATGCGTGGCAGTGGTTGTAGCTCATCTAAGGTTACAAGGATTCTGTGTGTTTCCCTATCTAGACGACTGGCTCCTCACTGCCACCACCAGACATCGATGCTTCATGCCTTGGACTCTGTCCTAGACCTTGCAGATTTTTAGTATACTGGGAAAAGTCAAAGCTGTCACCCACACAAGAAATAGAATTCATCGGAGCAAGATTCAACACCAAGTCCTGTATGGCTGCTCTACCCCTTCACAGGTTACAAAGGTTAAGGTCACAGCTTCAAGTGATACTCTCTCATAACAAATTCCCAGCTCGGTTAGTCTTACAACTTCTAGGGCCAATGTCTGCAACAATCACTCTAACTGCATTGGCAAGGTACCACATGAGGTTGCTTCAGTAGCTCCTGACATCACAGTGGTCTCTTTTAACACACTCAGTGTATTACCTAATCCGCATAACCAACTGATGCAAGCAGGATCTAATGTGGTGGATGAACTCAGAACAGGAACTATGGAGTTGCCCTTTCACCCCTGTCAGCCCAAGGCCATAGTGACCACAGATGCATCTCTGATTGGGGGGGGGGGGGGGGGGGGCATTTTCAAGGAAAGACAGTCCAAGGCAGTTGGTCCCCTTTACAGGCCAAATTGCATATCAATGTCCTAGAATTGAGGGCCGTGCTTGTAGCATTGCAAGCATTTCAATTGACACTTCCTTTGGGGACAATTGTTATCCAATCAGACAACATGGCAGTGGTCTGGTACATCAAAAAACAGGGAGGAATCAGATCTTGCCCCATTATGTCAGGAAGCCCTAAGAGTGTGGCAATGGGTGATAACATCCAACCGCTTTCTGATAGCAACACATATTCCCGGGAATTCTATTGTGATTGCGGACAAACTGAGCAGATGCATTCTCCTGCCTCATGAGTTGTCTCTCAATCCCAATGTAGTGATGAACATTTTTCTTCGCTGGGGTCAGCCTTGCTGTGACCTATTTGCATCTCCCATAAACCAGAAATGCAGTAGCTACTTTGCCCTGGCCCCCCCCTCAGTGGGAGTCCCCGAGAGATACTGTTCTACGTGAGTGGGCCCCAAGACTGCTTTCCGCCCCTCCCTCTGCTTCCCCAGTTCTTGAAGAAGGTCCAGTGGTTGAGAAACAGAGTAATCCTCATTGCATCTTATTGGCCCCAACAAGTCTGGTTTCCCTTTCTCTGGTCTCACCTGGTTCACCGTCCGTGGACTCTTGACCCAACCCCAGACCTGCTGTCCCACCCGCAGGGGAAGGTCCATCCAAACCTATAAAGTCTCAAGCTGACGGCTTGGTATCTCCACTTCCAGTAATTGCCAGGCAGAAAAATCTCTCTTCCCCAGTTCAGAAGATTCTTCTGCCTTCCCATAAACTTCCCATAAACCATCAACCAGAAAACTTTATCTAAGTAAATGGAACAGATTCGTGCTGTGGTCTCTTGCAGAGAAAATTGACCCTTTTTCAGCCTCACTTGATAAGATTTTAGCAGGGCCAGTTTTAGCAATTTGGGGGCTCCCAGCAAATCTCAAGTTGGGGGCCCTCCTCGTCAATTCCAGTCTAAATATCATCTGTCATTGCCACCCCTCTTAAGCAACCTCAAAGTTTTAGGAAGAGTAAGGACGCAATGAGCTGTAGCTGCAATGTTCTTACATTCTGATAGGCCTGTGTACCACACTGTGTTGGCCCATCTTACAAAAGGACATTTACAGTTACTGACATTTAGTTGCAACTATGACACATTACAACTCCAAAAGACAGTCGCTTCCTGTGCATCCATCTGGTTCAAATGGCCAAAGTTATGTATTTTAAGTGACTGGTCTCATACATGTACATAGCTTACCTCCTCACTTGTCATCCCAGCCACCCAAAGACAGCCATCTGTAAACATGCCTGATGTGTGATTGTGAGGAAAGTCAGGAGCTTTCTTCATTTTGATTTCAGACACTTGAAACTGTAAACCTGGCCCACTGTTTTCTCTCTCTCAATTTTTAGCTTCTTCTGCTTTCCCCCATTTGCTGCCATTACAACGGTCTTGTCTGTACTCATCTGCATTCTGTGTGCATTCCATTTTGCATTCCATTCCCCTATACTTTGCTGAAGCTTTTGTTCAGAGTCTGCCTGTTATTCCACATAATCTGCATACAACAGCTTTGTGAATCTGAGCTCTATTCCATGTTTGCTCATGTAATTTATCACCAGTAAGAACAGCGAGGGGCTCAGAGCTGATCCATGTTGCAAATCCATTCTCCTGGGAATCCCTCTGTGAGCCCAAACACTTTTTGTACTTGTGTCATGGGGTCCTTGAACTTAACTTACATTAATTCTACTAATGTTTCTGGGGTTTTGAACAATCACAAAACTGATCAAGTCAGCTTTCTTGGCACCTTGTCATATACTTTCTGCATGTTTAGAAATGCCCAGTTGGACTCTTCCGTCATCTCTAGCTTCTCAACCACGTGTCTCACTGCAAGCATCGAGTTGGTTGTGCAGCATCCTAATATGAACTTGAACTGGTCATCTCCTGTCTGTGTATTCATTTATCGAAAACACTCACTAAATCTTTCCAGTAGTGTGATAGGAGTTTAATATCACTATACTGCCCACAGTTGAAAATATCCCCTTTGTAAACTGGCACTAGAATGCTTATTCTCCAGTCATCTGGCATACGGCTTTCTCTCCATACTGCATTGGGAACTGTTAGGACCACTTCTCCCCTCACTCATCCAACATCTTGATCACATATGACATGACATCATCTCAGCATGCTGCTTTCCCAGACGTAAATGTGGGCACCTCTCCTCTTCCATCACAGGCTGTGTTTGGAGCAGTACAATTTCTGTGGGGTTTTCTTCATTCAAAAACTGCTGTAAGTACTCCTTCCTTCTACCTTTGATGCCCTCTGAACTGGTGAGCAGGTATTTGTTTGTATTCCTTATGAAGGGTGACTACCTTGTTTGTCTTTCAGTCATTGCCTTGCAATCTGATAGAGTTTTTGTCTGTCTGTCGACTTGTTCTTTGCTATTACAACAACTGTCTTAGCCTTTTTGTTAGCGTACCAGTATGCTTTCTTAGTCTGGTCTATCGTTTCTGTCTCCCAATTTTTCCTGTACTCCTTTCTTTTGATAACTTCCTGAACTTCTGACTTCCCCAACCAGCTTTCCATATGTACCTTATTTCCATACCTGGCTTGGCCTCATTATCTATTCTGTGGTCCTCGCACATGTTCTGTGAAGAGCTGCCATTCTACAACCCCTCTTATTTCCTCTCCTTCCCAAGTTGCTAGAGGTGAGCGATTCCATGAACTCATTAACTTCCAACTTCAAAGACAGTTCATTCACATTAAATTTTTAAATTTTTTTTCTTTTATTACCCAGTTCCCCTAACCCTACTAAGGCTTCAGCAGTACTGCCTGGTCTACTTACATGCACAGCCACAAGACACGCAAATGCCTTTGATCAGTAAACAGCCCCTAACTGAGGGATTGTTTATTGTAATGACATCACAACATTATTATCATCCCCTGCCTGTGTTGACCAGATATGTCCTGCAAGACTGCTGGTCTCCCCCAGAGGTTTCCAAGGTATTAGGTTTCCCTAATTTCCTCCCTGAGATAAGATGGATTGACATCAGATGCTGCATCCTAGCACCTTGGCCAATCCTACTACTGGTTCAAGTCTATTCCTGAATCTGGGTCACCACTGGTGCAGACAGATGTCTTTCCTTAATGTGAGTAGTCGTTTTAGGAGAAAAGTACTAAGTTTTCATGTTAAAATGTAAAAGTATACAGTTAAATGTTTTTCTACATGTTTTACTCGAAGTCCTAGACTGACTGTTACCTTTCATTCTCCTTGTCACTTCCTTATCCTTACCTTTAATTCTCCTCTCCTTCCTGACTACTATTATCAATACTATTCTATTCTTATCTTTTTCCTCACATCCTACTGAATATGTCATATTCCCTGCCCCTTTGCATATCCTATCATTTGGTCTATTATAATGCATTATCCATGTCAGAGTCTGACTAAATATTTCTATGCAATGGATGTATTACTGCGTAGTGTAAATTATCTCTTACTTCTATGACTACGTATCAGCCATGTGTAAATTATGAATGACTTTTTTGTTTTTATAACATCTGTTGAGCCTGTTACTTTACTAATAATCAGCGGCTTAACTATATGTATCTAGAATTTTTCTTCTCGTGCCTCAGCTGAAAATGAGTATTCTGACTTTCTGGTAAACTAATGCCAAATAAATTATAGAATGAAGTATATCTAACAGAATGATGAGGACAGGACACAGTTCTGCCATGGAAACATAATCAAAGGCACTGACTGGGTGTAGTGGTTCATCAACGACTTACCTACAGAATAAAAATGTTTTATTATGCAGTACCTAATATGTCTACAGTCATGAGTCCAGATAAAGAAACATACCCTCAAGGCAAACATTTTAAAGTTTTCAAGGAAATGTTTGACAGGGTATGGGATTCATCTATTATTTTACCTACATTAAACGCTGTTTTAGTGTTGTTGTTGTCTTTCAGCTTTTCCCGGTCAGGGGTTGCCACAGCAGAACTCCGGTCCGCCAATGATTGGCAGTAGATTTTCATGAACGCCGAGGTGCCAGCTCGACGTTCAACCTTCAGTGAAGGCACGCCCGTTAACGCATGTCTTTCGAACGCCCATGCAACCGTGGGGAGGACATGCAGACTCCACACAGAAGGCACTCCCCGCACTCCAGCCGGGAATTGAACGGTAGAACCTCTTGATGTGAAGCAACAATGCTACCGCTGCACCACCGTGGATGTTTGATGCACTTAAAGGTGTTTACAGGCACAAGTCCTTAAAATATTGCACATTCAAAAGCATTACAGCACACAATGAGAATTTACATATTTGACTTGGAAGATACATACCTACCTTAATTTCCTGCCTGTTCCACAACCTTTCTTTTATTATTATAACTGTTAAATGTTGAACCTTTGACAAAAGTTAACAGATGCCAACTTTACAATAAAGACACAGAAAAACTCAGTGAAACTATAAATTCTAAAAATCAAGGACCATGACAAATCATTGCCTTGTACAAATTTATATACATCAACTGAAAGAGCATGCACGTCCAGAACAGCATTCTCCTAATTGATTTCTTGCTGTAGGTTCAGGCTTATTACTGACATTTGGAGTAAGTCTTCCTGAACTGAATCAAAAAACAGTGGCACTTACGTGGGATGTCATTTAATGGTACAGATTTATCAGGAGCTAAGAATACAAAGACCTTTTTCTTTTCAAGGGCGTGAGCATGCATGCATACACACCCACACCCCCACAACCCACATAGATGTATCCAAACATGTAACCTGCAGTCTTCTGTGATGTTTTCTGCTGCAACCAATCAGGTCCCTTGCTTCATTGAAGCAAACCTGATTGGTCTGTAAGCTGCAGTCACTCTAGCAAGCCCTAGACTTGCACTACTGGTTTCCTTCTCTGTTACTGGCAAATGATTTTACTTTCACCGTGAGTGAGTGGAGAGAAAATCAGGGAATCTTTCTTAGATGTCTTTCAGGAGGCTTAAATACATTTTGATTTCACCCTAACCACCTGCCATCAGCCCTCTCTGGTACTGCTTCAGTCTATGCATTACTCCTACCAGAGTGAGAACCAGCCCTTTCATTTCTCATGCACTGTGAGAGTCTTGTAGACCATTCATTCCTTGAACAGAATGAGCGTCTAGAGGCCCAGTCATTCCCCACAGGAGGTGAGGATCAGGAGCTGGCAGACTGTTATACATGTGTGGGTCCACTCCATTCTTTCTTAGCCTCTCCTGCGTGGCAGTTGGTTGAGGGGACTCCCCTTAAGAGTGAATTTTTGCTCATTCCTACCCCTCAAACCTTCACTGATATTCCATGGCTCATGTTGGCCTACGCGATAGTTTCTGCAATGGTATTGTCTTGGCCCTCCAGCTTAGGACATTGGTGCAGTGATTAAACTGCCTTCTTGTGTCCAGAATAGGCAAGCCACCATCAGCCACTTATTTTCTTGCCCTCTGCCATGGTTATTCCAGTGCCAGGACTTCAAGTCAAGCCTTGGTCATCCGGGTGATAGTCAAAGCTTTATCCCTTTTTGCCAGAGGGCCACAGCTGAGGCTAAAGCAGTGATGGCACTGAGGAGAGGCTCACAGGGGCACATGCCTCCCTCCCAAATACCCTGGTAAACTCACCTCCAGCTCATTTTTTGCAGTCCGTGCAAACATTTCCTTTCTTGCATCACCTGTTCCCCTTTCCCTCAGCTGAGTAATTCCGGTGTAGCCGCATGAACAGTTTGTATTGCCTGATACTGTTTCTTTTCTTTAACTGGCATTTTGAAATAGCCCATGTTGAGCAATGCCTTTCCTCCAAGACTGAACTGAAACTCCATTGCTGAACAGAACATTCAGTAAGTAGAAGGTGTGTGTGTGTGTGTGTGTGTGTGTGTGTGTGTGTGTGTGTGTGTGTGTGTGTGTGTGTGTGTGTGTGTGTGTATATATATATATATATATATGTATATATATATATATATATATATATATATATATATATATATATATATAGAGAGAGAGAGGTTTCCTGATTAAGAGACTTCCTCAGTGTCACACAGTGAGAGAATCAGTCCTTGTACCCTTGAGCAGTGCCTTAATCCTCCACACCATTTGCCAGAGTCCAGGGCTTCAGTCCTTCCACTTCCATTTCCCTGTGGTGTGACTGTGAACATGTCACTTAGTACTCCTGGGTCTCCCTAAAAATGTAAACTTTCTCCAGTGGGTATACCTGGTTATCAAATAGATAAAAGTAGTATTTCAAACTTCTTTTTTGGGCTCCCTAAATTATTTTTGGCTTTGTCCAGAATTCTTGAGCAGTGAAATTGAGAATTATTTCATTCTGGGTTCCTTGTATGATTTGTAGTTCTCTGGAAAATTATTCTGAATTACAAACCATCACTTGAATGTCAAGCATGTGAGTTTCAGACTTTGTCTTTCAGTAGATGCTTGCTAATGTAGCTAGGTATACAAGATAAAGATTTAAAATCTGTTCCTAATTGTTAGGTCTTTCTGCCTGATTCTTAAACTAAGAAGTTGGAAGGGCATGGAAGTATGTGTGATGGGTTCATAACGTTACCACCTATTCATTTTTTTTCAGACTAGCCAGACAACAAACTGATTGTCCGGTAGTCCAGAAAACATTGTATAAACTCAGGTATTCTGTTTCAAAAAAAGAAACAAACTATCAGAATTTGTTAAATTGTAAGATTTACTATTCTTTTTTACAGAAAAGCATAGTAAATCTGCAGAAGGAGGGCATTAGAAACAGAAAAAGAGGGTGTTCCTCCTCATCTGATGTTCTTTGTGTTTCACTGTTGCAGTCATTACATTTGGGTAATCCGCTTGCAGGTTGCCCTCAGTCGGCCTGATTAACAAAGTCTTGGGTCCTGTGTCAGTTGCTGTCCCTTCTTCCATAACGTCATGTCGTTGGGGTTATAAAACATGCAGCTGATGCCATTATCTCAGTCTTTCTTGCTGTGTGGTACCCGAAGCAGAAGCAGAAGCAGTTCGCAAGTGCCGGTCGGCCGACTCATGAAATTTTCATGTTTCAGAACTGAAGTCTTCAACTTAAAGTTAAGTACACCGTTGGGGAAACTTTTTCTTGCTCCTTACCAATGTCAGTAAAAGTTAATAATTGCATTACTTGTGGAAAGCAAATACCTCATAAAGATTTTCATTCGTACTGTATTCCTTGCCTAGGCCCTGACCAAGATGTACCTTGCTGTCGGTTTTGTGCTTTATTTAATCAGCACACTATCTGTCGTCAGTATATTTTTGTCTCTAAATATTTCGGTTCTCAGTTTAATTATCCAGAAATGTTGTCAGTTAGCCATCCGACTACTGGGGTTCCGAAAAAACGCAAAGATAAAGACAGAGACAGGCCGCTGAGGTCCAAAACTGCCGATGACGCTTCTCCTAAGCCAGTCGCCAGTTCGCCGGTACTCAGTGAGGCGCTTTTGCAGCCCCTGATACCCACTCCTTCTGATTCGCAGGCTTCTACTGAGACCCATTCGGAGTCCGGTATGCCGCGAGATACTTCAACTATGGAACCCGTGGATGTCTCTACCTTGGATGGGTCCGGAGCCGCTGTGCAGGCACCGGCTTCTGAGGGTGTATTCAGGCCTACGGACTTGCATATTAAATCAATGCCTCCTTCATTACTAAGGCCTAAATCTCAATCCATGTCTAAAAAACTGATGCCCAGGCCACATGCTCAGGCCCCTATGCCTAAAAAACAAATTATAAAAATGGCTGAAGATCTTATAACTCTAATCAGAGGTAGTCAACCCCCCCCCCCCCCCCCCCCGCCAAGAGGCCTAGGGCTGAACTTGATTATGAATCTTCTGATCAGGATTCTGTTTCTTCTGACTCTTCTGATGACCTGGATTTGTCCTTACCTTCTTATGAGGATTCTGATGCAGAGGATTCTATTCCCTCTGCTTCTCCTTCTGAGGATTTTTTCTTTTGGGGAAACCTTACATACATTAAGGGAGCATTTTCACTGGGAAAGCCAGGAATTTCCTGATTCAAAGAAGAGGTTTAGGGATTTCCTTCTTCTACCCCAGCATAAGCCTTTGGCTATTCTTCCTCTACTAGAAATTGTTGTTGATGTTTT